>NW_027364176.1:0-293914 GCF_046119375.1 Phyllobates terribilis
TTTTTGCTTTTTCCTGCTCCTCTTAGCATGATAAAGAAGATTCAAAGAGAGTGAGATGCCAGCTCCTTTCATTCAGTCAGTAGCTTCAAACATTTCTGGTATATGAATAACATGATGTTTTTCAATGGCAAAAATCAATGAATATTGTAAATGCACAAACAGTAATTTCTCCGCATTGCAAGGTGCAATTCTGAAATTTTTTGCTTTTTCCTGCTCCTCTTAGCATGATAAAGAAGATTCAAAGAGAGTGAGATGCCAGCTCCTTTCATTCAGTCAGTAGCTTCAAACATTTCTGGTATATGAATAACATGATGTTTTTCAATGGCAAAAATCAATGAATATTGTAAATGCACAAACAGTAATTTCTCCGTATTGCAAGGTGCAATTCTGAAATTTTTTGCTTTTTCCTGCTCCACTTAGCATGATAAAGAAGATTCAAAGAGAGTGAGATGCCAGCTCCTTTCATTCAGTCAGTAGCTTCAATCATTTCTGGACGTTTTTCAATGGCAAAAATCAACGAATATTGTAAATGCACAAACAGTAATTTCTCCGCATTGCAAGGTGCAATTCTGAAATTTTTTGCTTTTTCCTGCTCCTCTTAGCATGATAAAGAAGATTCAAAGAGAGTGAGATGCCAGCTCCTTTCTTTCAGTCAGTAGCTTCAATCATTTCTGGACGTTTTTCAATGGCAAAAATCAATGAATATTGTAAATGCACAAACTGTAATTTCTCCGCATTGCAAGGTGCAATTCTGAAATTTTTTGCTTTTTCCTGCTCCTCTTAGCATGATAAAGAAGATTCAAAGAGAGTGAGATGCCAGCTCCTTTCATTCAGTCAGTAGCTTCAATCATTTCTGGACGTTTTTCAATGGCAAAAATCAATGAATATTGTAAATGCACAAACAGTAATTTCTCCGCATTGCAAGGTGCAATTCTGAAATTTTTTGCTTTTTCCTGCTCCTCTTAGCATGATAAAGAAGATTCAAAGAGAGTGAGATGCCAGCTCCTTTCATTCAGTCAGTAGCTTCAATCATTTCTGGACGTTTTTCAATGGCAAAAATCAATGAATATTGTAAATGCACAAACAGTAATTTCTCCGCATTGCAAGGTGCAATTCTGAATTTTTTTGCTTTTTCCTGCTCCTCTTAGCATGATAAAGAAGATTCAAAGAGAGTGAGATGCCAGCTACTTTCATTCAGTCAGTAGCTTCAATCATTTCTGGACGTTTTTCAATGGTAAAAATCAATGAAAATTGTAAATGCACAAACAGTAATTTCTCCACATTGCAAGGTGCAATTCTGAAATTTTTTGCTTTTTCCTGCTCCTCTTAGCATGATAAAGAAGATTCAAAGAGAGTGAGATGCCAGCTCCTTTCATTCAGTCAGTAGCTTCAAACATTTCTGGTATATGAATAACATGATGTTTTTCAATGGCAAAAATCAATGAATATTGTAAATGCACAAACAGTAATTTCTCCGCATTGCAAGGTGCAATTCTGAAATTTTTTGCTTTTTCCTGCTCCTCTTAGCATGATAAAGAAGATTCAAAGAGAGTGAGATGCCAGCTCCTTTCATTCAGTCAGTAGCTTCAAACATTTCTGGTATATGAATAACATGATGTTTTTCAATGGCAAAAATCAATGAATATTGTAAATGCACAAACAGTAATTTCTCCGCTTTGCAAGGTGCAATTCTGAAATTTTTTGCTTTTTCCTGCTCCTCTTAGCATGATAAAGAAGATTCAAAGAGAGTGAGATGCCAGCTCCTTTCATTCAGTCAGTAGCTTCAATCATTTCTGGACGTTTTTCAATGGTAAAAATCAATGAATATTGTAAATGCACAAACAGTAATTTCTCCACATTGCAAGGTGCAATTCTGAAATTTTTTGCTTTTTCCTGCTCCTCTTAGCATGATAAAGAAGATTCAAAGAGAGTGAGATGCCAGCTCCTTTCATTCAGTCAGTAGCTTCAAACATTTCTGGTATATGAATAACATGATGTTTTTCAATGGCAAAAATCAATGAATATTGTAAATGCACAAACAGTAATTTCTCCGCATTGCAAGGTGCAATTCTGAAATTTTTTGCTTTTTCCTGCTCCTCTTAGCATGATAAAGAAGATTCAAAGAGAGTGAGATGCCAGCTCCTTTCATTCAGTCAGTAGCTTCAAACATTTCTGGTATATGAATAACATGATGTTTTTCAATGGCAAAAATCAATGAATATTGTAAATGCACAAACAGTAATTTCTCCGTATTGCAAGGTGCAATTCTGAAATTTTTTGCTTTTTCCTGCTCCACTTAGCATGATAAAGAAGATTCAAAGAGAGTGAGATGCCAGCTCCTTTCATTCAGTCAGTAGCTTCAATCATTTCTGGACGTTTTTCAATGGCAAAAATCAACGAATATTGTAAATGCACAAACAGTAATTTCTCCGCATTGCAAGGTGCAATTCTGAAATTTTTTGCTTTTTCCTGCTCCTCTTAGCATGATAAAGAAGATTCAAAGAGAGTGAGATGCCAGCTCCTTTCATTCAGTCAGTAGCTTCAATCATTTCTGGACGTTTTTCAATGGCAAAAATCAATGAATATTGTAAATGCACAAACTGTAATTTCTCCGCATTGCAAGGTGCAATTCTGAAATTTTTTGCTTTTTCCTGCTCCTCTTAGCATGATAAAGAAGATTCAAAGAGAGTGAGATGCCAGCTCCTTTCATTCAGTCAGTAGCTTCAATCATTTCTGGACGTTTTTCAATGGCAAAAATCAATGAATATTGTAAATGCACAAACAGTAATTTCTCCGCATTGCAAGGTGCAATTCTGAAATTTTTTGCTTTTTCCTGCTCCTCTTAGCATGATAAAGAAGATTCAAAGAGAGTGAGATGCCAGCTCCTTTCATTCAGTCAGTAGCTTCAATCATTTCTGGACGTTTTTCAATGGCAAAAATCAATGAATATTGTAAATGCACAAACAGTAATTTCTCCGCATTGCAAGGTGCAATTCTGAATTTTTTTGCTTTTTCCTGCTCCTCTTAGCATGATAAAGAAGATTCAAAGAGAGTGAGATGCCAGCTACTTTCATTCAGTCAGTAGCTTCAATCATTTCTGGACGTTTTTCAATGGTAAAAATCAATGAAAATTGTAAATGCACAAACAGTAATTTCTCCACATTGCAAGGTGCAATTCTGAAATTTTTTGCTTTTTCCTGCTCCTCTTAGCATGATAAAGAAGATTCAAAGAGAGTGAGATGCCAGCTCCTTTCATTCAGTCAGTAGCTTCAAACATTTCTGGTATATGAATAACATGATGTTTTTCAATGGCAAAAATCAATGAATATTGTAAATGCACAAACAGTAATTTCTCCGCATTGCAAGGTGCAATTCTGAAATTTTTTGCTTTTTCCTGCTCCTCTTAGCATGATAAAGAAGATTCAAAGAGAGTGAGATGCCAGCTCCTTTCATTCAGTCAGTAGCTTCAAACATTTCTGGTATATGAATAACATGATGTTTTTCAATGGCAAAAATCAATGAATATTGTAAATGCACAAACAGTAATTTCTCCGCATTGCAAGGTGCAATTCTGAAATTTTTTGCTTTTTCCTGCTCCTCTTAGCATGATAAAGAAGATTCAAAGAGAGTGAGATGCCAGCTCCTTTCATTCAGTCTGTAGCTTCAATCATTTCTGGACGTTTTTCAATGGTAAAAATCAATGAATATTGTAAATGCACAAACAGTAATTTCTCCACATTGCAAGGTGCAATTCTGAAATTTTTTGCTTTTTCCTGCTCCTCTTAGCATGATAAAGAAGATTCAAAGAGAGTGAGATGCCAGCTCCTTTCATTCAGTCAGTAGCTTCAAACATTTCTGGTATATGAATAACATGATGTTTTTCAATGGCAAAAATCAATGAATATTGTAAATGCACAAACAGTAATTTCTCCGCATTGCAAGGTGCAATTCTGAAATTTTTTGCTTTTTCCTGCTCCTCTTAGCATGATAAAGAAGATTCAAAGAGAGTGAGATGCCAGCTCCTTTCATTCAGTCAGTAGCTTCAAACATTTCTGGTATATGAATAACATGATGTTTTTCAATGGCAAAAATCAATGAATATTGTAAATGCACAAACAGTAATTTCTCCGCATTGCAAGGTGCAATTCTGAAATTTTTTGCTTTTTCCTGCTCCACTTAGCATGATAAAGAAGATTCAAAGAGAGTGAGATGCCAGCTCCTTTCATTCAGTCAGTAGCTTCAATCATTTCTGGACGTTTTTCAATGGCAAAAATCAACGAATATTGTAAATGCACAAACAGTAATTTCTCCGCATTGCAAGGTGCAATTCTGAAATTTTTTGCTTTTTCCTGCTCCTCTTAGCATGATAAAGAAGATTCAAAGAGAGTGAGATGCCAGCTCCTTTCATTCAGTCAGTAGCTTCAATCATTTCTGGACGTTTTTCAATGGCAAAAATCAATGAATATTGTAAATGCACAAACTGTAATTTCTCCGCATTGCAAGGTGCAATTCTGAAATTTTTTGCTTTTTCCTGCTCCTCTTAGCATGATAAAGAAGATTCAAAGAGAGTGAGATGCCAGCTCCTTTCATTCAGTCAGTAGCTTCAATCATTTCTGGACGTTTTTCAATGGCAAAAATCAATGAATATTGTAAATGCACAAACAGTAATTTCTCCGCATTGCAAGGTGCAATTCTGAAATTTTTTGCTTTTTCCTGCTCCTCTTAGCATGATAAAGAAGATTCAAAGAGAGTGAGATGCCAGCTCCTTTCATTCAGTCAGTACCTTCAATCATTTCTGGATGTTTTTCAATGGCAAAAATCAATGAATATTGTAAATGCACAAACAGTAATTTCTCCGCATTGCAAGGTGCAATTCTGAAATTTTTTGCTTTTTCCTGCTCCTCTTAGCATGATAAAGAAGATTCAAAGAGAGTGAGATGCCAGCTCCTTTCATTCAGTCAGTAGCTTCAAACATTTCTGGTATATGAATAACATGATGTTTTTCAATGGCAAAAATCAATGAATATTGTAAATGCACAAACAGTAATTTCTCCGCATTGCAAGGTGCAAGTCTGAAATTTTTTGCTTTTTCCTGCTCCTCTTAGCATGATAAAGAAGATTCAAAGAGAGTGAGATGCCAGCTCCTTTCATTCAGTCAGTAGCTTCAAACATTTCTGGTATATGAATAACATGATGTTTTTCAATGGCAAAAATCAATGAATATTGTAAATGCACAAACAGTAATTTCTCCGCATTGCAAGGTGCAAGTCTGAAATTTTTTGCTTTTTCCTGCTCCTCTTAGCATGATAAAGAAGATTCAAAGAGAGTGAGATGCCAGCTACTTTCATTCAGTCAGTAGCTTCAATCATTTCTGGACGTTTTTCAATGGTAAAAATCAATGAATATTGTAAATGCACAAACAGTAATTTCTCCACATTGCAAGGTGCAATTCTGAAATTTTTTGCTTTTTCCTGCTCCTCTTAGCATGATAAAGAAGATTCAAAGAGATTGAGATGCCAGCTCCTTTCATTCAGTCAGTAGCTTCAAACATTTCTGGTATATGAATAACATGATGTTTTTCAATGGCAAAAATCAATGAATATTGTAAATGCACAAACAGTAATTTCTCCGCATTGCAAGGTGCAATTCTGAAATTTTTTGCTTTTTCCTGCTCCTCTTAGCATGATAAAGAAGATTCAAAGAGAGTGAGATGCCAGCTCCTTTCATTCAGTCAGTAGCTTCAATCATTTCTGGATGTTTTTCAATGGCAAAAATCAATGATATTGTAAATGCACAAACTGTAATTTCTCCGCATTGCAAGGTGCAATTCTGAAATTTTTTGCTTTTTCCTGCTCCTCTTAGCATGATAAAGAAGATTCAAAGAGAGTGAGATGCCAGCTCCTTTCATTCAGTCAGTAGCTTCAATCATTTCTGGACGTTTTTCAATGGCAAAAATCAATGAATATTGTAAATGCACAAACAGTAATTTCTCCGCATTGCAAGGTGCAAGTCTGAAATTTTTTGCTTTTTCCTGCTCCTCTTAGCATGATAAAGAAGATTCAAAGAGAGTGAGATGCCAGCTCCTTTCATTCAGTCAGTACCTTCAATCATTTCTGGACGTTTTTCAATGGCAAAAATCAATGAATATTGTAAATGCACAAACAGTAATTTCTCCGCATTGCAAGGTGCAATTCTGAAATTTTTTGCTTTTTCCTGCTCCTCTTAGCATGATAAAGAAGATTCAAAGAGAGTGAGGTGCCAGCTCCTTTCATTCAGTCAGTAGCTTCAAACATTTCTGGTATATGAATAACATGTTTTTCAATGGCAAAAATCAATGAATATTGTAAATGCACAAACAGTAATTTCTCCGCATTGCAAGGTGCAATTCTGAAATTTTTTGCTTTTTCCTTCTCCTCTTAGCATGATAAAGAAGATTCAAAGAGAGTGAGATGCCAGCTCCTTTCATTCAGTCAGTAGCTTCAATCATTTCTGGACGTTTTTCAATGGCAAAAATCAATGAATATTGTAAATGCACAAACAGTAATTTCTCCGCATTGCAAGGTGCAATTCTGAAATTTTTTGCTTTTTCCTGCTCCTCTTAGCATGATAAAGAAGATTCAAAGAGAGTGAGATGCCAGCTCCTTTCATTCAGTCAGTAGCTTCAATCATTTCTGGACGTTTTTCAATGGCAAAAATCAATGAATATTGTAAATGCACAAACAGTAATTTCTCCGCATTGCAAGGTGCAATTCTGAAATTTTTTGCTTTTTCCTGCTCCTCTTAGCATGATAAAGAAGATTCAAAGAGAGTGAGATGCCAGCTCCTTTCATTCAGTCAGTAGCTTCAAACATTTCTGGTATATGAATAACATGATGTTTTTCAATGGCAAAAATCAATGAATATTGTAAATGCACAAACAGTAACTTCTCCGCATTGCAAGGTGCAAGTCTGAAATTTTTTGCTTTTTCCTGCTCCTCTTAGCATGATAAAGAAGATTCAAATAGAGCGAGATGCCAGCTACTTTCATTCAGTCAGTAGCTTCAATCATTTCTGGACGTTTTTCAATGGTAAAAATCAATGAATATTGTAAATGCACAAACAGTAATTTCTCCACATTGCAAGGTGCAATTCTGAAATTTTTTGCTTTTTCCTGCTCCTCTTAGCATGATAAAGAAGATTCAAAGAGAGTGAGATGCCAGCTCCTTTCATTCAGTCAGTAGCTTCAAACATTTCTGGTATATGAATAACATGATGTTTTTCAATGGCAAAAATCAATGAATATTGTAAATGCACAAAGAGTAATTTCTCCGCATTGCAAGATGCAATTCTGAAATTTTTTGCTTTTTCCTGCTCCTCTTAGCATCATAAAGAAGATTCAAAGAGAGTGAGATGCCAGCTCCTTTCATTCAGTCAGTAGCTTCAAACATTTCTGGTATATGAATAACATGATGTTTTTCAATGGCAAAAATCAATGAATATTGTAAATGCACAAACAGTAATTTCTCCGCATTGCAAGGTGCAATTCTGAAATTTTTTGCTTTTTCCTGCTCCTCTTAGCATGATAAAGAAGATTCAAAGAGAGTGAGATGCCAGCTCCTTTCATTCAGTCAGTAGCTTCAATCATTTCTGGACGTTTTTCAATGGCAAAAATCAATGAATATTGTAAATGCACAAACAGTAATTTCTCCGCATTGCAAGGTGCAATTCTGAAATTTTTTGCTTTTTCCTGCTCCTCTTAGCATGATAAAGAAGATTCAAAGAGAGTGAGATGTCAGCTCCTTTCATTCAGTCAGTAGCTTCAAACATTTCTGGTATATGAATAACATGATGTTTTTCAATGGCAAAAATCAATGAATATTGTAAATGCACAAACAGTAATTTATCCGCATTGCAAGGTGCAATTCTGAAATTTTTTGCTTTTTCCTGCTCCTCTTAGCATGATAAAGAAGATTCAAAGAGAGTGAGATGCCAGCTCCTTTCATTCAGTCAGTAGCTTCAATCATTTCTGGACGTTTTTCAATGGCAAAAATCAATGAATATTGTAAATGCACAAACAGTAATTTCTCCGCATTGCAAGGTGCAATTCTGAATTTTTTTGCTTTTTCCTGCTCCTCTTAGCATGATAAAGAAGATTCAAAGAGAGTGAGATGCCAGCTCCTTTCATTCAGTCAGTAGCTTCAATCATTTCTGGTATATGAATAACATGATGTTTTTCAATGGCAAAAATCAATGAATATTGTAAATGCACAAACAGTAATTTCTCCGCATTGCAAGGTGCAATTCTGAAATTTTTTGCTTTTTCCTGCTCCTCTTTGCATGATAAAGAAGATTCAAAGAGAGTGAGATGCCAGCTCCTTTCATTCAGTCAGTAGCTTCAATCATTTCTGGACGTTTTTCAATGGCAAAAATCAATGAATATTGTAAATGCACAAACAGTAATTTCTCCGCATTGCAAGGTGCAATTCTGAAATTTTTTGCTTTTTCCTGCTCCTCTTAGCATGATAAACAAGATTCAAAGAGAGTGAGATGCCAGCTCCTTTCATTCAGTCAGTAGCTTCAATCATTTCTGGACGTTTTTCAATGGCAAAAATCAATGAATATTGTAAATGCACAAACAGTAATTTCTCCGCATTGTAAGGTGCAATTCTGAAATTTTTTGCTTTTTCCTGCTCCTCTTAGCATGATAAAGAAGATTCAAAGAGAGTGAGATGCCAGCTCCTTTCAGTCAGTCAGTAGCTTCAATCATTTCTGGACGTTTTTCAATGGCAAAAATCAATGAATATTGTAAATGCACAAACAGTAATTTCTCCGCATTGCAAGGTGCAATTCTGAATTTTTTTGCTTTTTCCTGCTCCTCTTAGCATGATAAAGAAGATTCAAAGAGAGTGAGATGCCAGCTCCTTTCATTCAGTCAGTAGCTTCAATCATTTCTGGTATATGAATAACATGATGTTTTTCAATGGCAAAAATCAATGAATATTGTAAATGCACAAACAGTAATTTCTCCGCATTGCAAGGTGCAATTCTGAAATTTTTTGCTTTTTCCTGCTCCTCTTTGCATGATAAAGAAGATTCAAAGAGAGTGAGATGCCAGCTCCTTTCATTCAGTCAGTAGCTTCAATCATTTCTGGACGTTTTTCAATGGCAAAAATCAATGAATATTGTAAATGCACAAACAGTAATTTCTCCGCATTGCAAGGTGCAATTCTGAAATTTTTTGCTTTTTCCTGCTCCTCTTAGCATGATAAACAAGATTCAAAGAGAGTGAGATGCCAGCTCCTTTCATTCAGTCAGTAGCTTCAATCATTTCTGGACGTTTTTCAATGGCAAAAATCAATGAATATTGTAAATGCACAAACAGTAATTTCTCCGCATTGTAAGGTGCAATTCTGAAATTTTTTGCTTTTTCCTGCTCCTCTTAGCATGATAAAGAAGATTCAAAGAGAGTGAGATGCCAGCTCTTTTCAGTCAGTCAGTAGCTTCAATCATTTCTGGACGTTTTTCAATGGCAAAAATCAATGAATATTGTAAATGCACAAACAGTAATTTCTCCGCATTGTAAGGTGCAATTCTGAAATTTTTTGCTTTTTCCTGCTCCTCATAGCATGATAAAGAAGATTCAAAGATAGTGAGATGCCAGCTTCTTTCATTCAGTCAATAGCTTCAAACATTTCTGGTATATGAATAACATGATATTTTTCAATGGCAAAAATCAATGAATATTGTAAATGCACAAACAGTAATTTCTCCGCATTGCAAGGTGCAATTCTGAAATTTTTTGCTTTTTCCTGCTCCTCTTAGCATGATAAAGAAAATTCAAAGAGAGTGAGATGCCAGCTCCTTTCATTCAGTCAGTAGCTTCAATCATTTCTGGACGTTTTTCAATGGCAAAAATCAATGAATATTGTAAATGCACAAACAGTAATTTCTCCGCATTGCAAGGTGCAATTCTGAAATTTTTTGCTTTTTCCTGCTCCTCTTAGCATCATAAAGAAGATTCAAAGAGAGTGAGATGCCAGCTCCTTTCATTCAGTCAGTAGCTTCAATCATTTCTGGACGTTTTTCAATGGCAAAAATCAATGAATATTGTAAATGCACAAACAGTAATTTCTCCGCATTGCAAGGTGCAATTCTGAAATTTTTTGCTTTTTCCTGCTCCTCTTAGCATGATAAAGAAGATTCAAAGAGAGTGAGATGCCAGCTCCTTTCATTCAGTCAGTAGCTTCAATTATTTCTGGTATATGAATAACATGATGTTTTTCAATGTCAAAAATCAATGAATATTGTAAATGCACAAACAGTAATTTCTCCGCATTGCAAGGTGCAATTCTGAAATTTTTTGCTTTTTCCTGCTCCTCTTAGCATGGTAAAGAAGATTCAAAGAGAGTGAGATGCCAACTCCTTTCATTCAGTCAGTAGCTTCAATCATTTCTGGACGTTTTTCAATGGCAAAAATCAATGAATATTGTAAATGCACAAACAGTAATTTCTCCGCATTGCAAGGTGCAATTCTGAAATTTTTTGCTTTTTCCTGCTCCTCTTAGCATGATAAAGAAGATTCAAAGAGAGTGAGATGCCAGCTCCTTTCATTCAGTCAGTAGCTTCAATCATTTCTGGACGTTTTTCAATGGCAAAAATCAATGAATATTGTAAATGCACAAACAGTAATTTCTCCGCATTGCAAGGTGCAATTCTGAAATTTTTTGCTTTTTCCTGCTCCTCTTAGCATGATAAAGAAGATTCAAAGAGAGTGAGATGCCAGCTCCTTTCATTCAGTCAGTAGCTTCAATCATTTCTGGGTATGAATAACATGATGTTTTTCAATGGCAAAAATCAATGAATATTGTAAATGCACAAACAGTAATTTCTCCGCATTGCAAGGTGCAATTCTGAAATTTTTTGCTTTTTCCTGCTCCTCTTAGCATGATAAAGAAGATTCAAAGAGAGTGAGATGCCAGCTCCTTTCATTCAGTCAGTAGCTTCAATCATTTCTGGACGTTTTTCAATGGCAAAAATCAATGAATATTGTAAATGCACAAACAGTAATTTCTCCGCATTGCAAGGTGCAATTCTGAAATTTTTTGCTTTTTCCTGCTCCTCTTAGCATGATAAACAAGATTCAAAGAGAGTGAGATGCCAGCTCCTTTCATTCAGTCAGTAGCTTCAATCATTTCTGGACGTTTTTCAATGGCAAAAATCATTGAATATTGTAAATGCACAAACAGTAATTTCTCCGCATTGCAAGGTGCAATTCTGAAATTTTTTACTTTTTCCTGCTCCTCTTAGCATGATAAAGAAGATTCAAAGAGAGTGAGATGCCAGCTCCTTTCATTCAGTCTGTAGCTTCAATCATTTCTGGTATATTAATAACATGATGTTTTTCAATCGCAAAAATCAATGAATATTGTAAATGCACAAACAGTAATTTCTCCGCATTGCAAGGTGCAATTCTGAAATTTTTTGCTTTTTCCTGCTCCTCTTAGCATGATAAAGAAGATTCAAAGAGAGTGAGATGCCAGCTCCTTTCATTCAGTCAGTAGCTTCAATCATTTCTGGACGTTTTTCAATGGCAAAAATCAATGAATATTGTAAATGCACAAACAGTAATTTCTCCGCATTGCAAGGTGCAATTCTGAAATTTTTTGCTTTTTCCTGCTCCTCTTAGCATGATAAAGAAGATTCAAAGAGAGTGAGATGCCAGCTCCTTTCATTCAGTCAGTAGCTTCAATCATTTCTGGTATATGAATAACATGATGTTTTTCAATGGCAAAAATCAATGAATATTGTAAATGCACAAACAGTAATTTCTCCGCATTGCAAGGTGCAATTCTGAAATTTTTTGCTTTTTCCTGCTCCTCTTAGCATGATAAAGAAGATTCAAAGAGAGTGAGATGCCAGCTCCTTTCATTCAGTCAGTAGCTTCAATCATTTCTGGACGTTTTTCCATGGCAAAAATCAATGAATATTGTAAATGCACAAACAGTAATTTCTCCGCATTGCAAGGTGCAATTCTGAAATTTTTTGCTTTTTCCTGCTCCTCTTAGCATGATAAAGAAGATTCAAAGAGAGTGAGATGCCAGCTCCTTTCATTCAGTCAGTAGCTTCAATCATTTCTGGACGTTTTTCAATGGTAAAAATCAATGAATATTGTAAATGCACAAACAGTAATTTCTCCACATTGCAAGGTGCAATTCTGAAATTTTTTGCTTTTTCCTGCTCCTCTTAGCATGATAAAGAAGATTCAAAGAGAGTGAGATGCCAACTCCTTTCATTCAGTCAGTAGCTTCAAACATTTCTGGTATATGAATAACATGATGTTTTTCAATGGCAAAAATCAATGAATATTGTAAATGCACAAACAGTAATTTCTCCGCATTGCAAGGTGCAAGTCTGAAATTTTTTGCTTTTTCCTGCTCCTCTTAGCATGATAAAGAAGATTCAAAGAGAGTGAGATGCCAGCTACTTTCATTCAGTCAGTAGCTTCAATCATTTCTGGACGTTTTTCAATGGTAAAAATCAATGAATATTGTAAATGCACAAACAGTAATTTCTCCACATTGCAAGGTGCAATTCTGAAATTTTTTGATTTTTCCTGCTCCTCTTAGCATGATAAAGAAGATTCAAAGAGAGTGAGATGCCAACTCCTTTCATTCAGTCAGTAGCTTCAAACATTTCTGGTATATGAATAACATGATGTTTTTCAATGGCAAAAATCAATGAATATTGTAAATGCACAAACAGTAATTTCTCCGCATTGCAAGGTGCAATTCTGAAATTTTTTGCTTTTTCCTGCTCCTCTTAGCATGATAAAGAAGATTCAAAGAGAGTGAGATGCCAGCTCCTTTCATTCAGTCAGTAGCTTCAATCATTTCTGGACGTTTTTCAATGGCAAAAATCAATGAATATTGTAAATGCACAAACAGTAATTTCTCCGCATTGCAAGGTGCAATTCTGAAATTTTTTGCTTTTTCCTGCTCCTCTTAGCATGATAAAGAAGATTCAAAGAGAGTGAGATGCCAGCTCCTTTCATTCAGTCAGTACCTTCAATCATTTCTGGACGTTTTTCAATGGCAAAAATCAATGAATATTGTAAATGCACAAACAGTAATTTCTCCGCATTGCAAGGTGCAATTCTGAAATTTTTTGCTTTTTCCCGCTCCTCTTAGCATGATAAAGAAGATTCAAAGAGAGTGAGGTGCCAGCTCCTTTCATTCAGTCAGTAGCTTCAAACATTTCTGGTATATGAATAACATGTTTTTCAATGGCAAAAATCAATGAATATTGTAAATGCACAAACAGTAATTTCTCCGCATTGCAAGGTGCAATTCTGAAATTTTTTGCTTTTTCCTGCTCCTCTTAGCATGATAAAGAAGATTCAAAGAGAGTGAGATGCCAGCTCCTTTCATTCAGTCAGTAGCTTCAATCATTTCTGGACGTTTTTCAATGGCAAAAATCAATGAATATTGTAAATGCACAAACAGTAATTTCTCCGCATTGCAAGGTGCAATTCTGAAATTTTTTGCTTTTTCCTGCTCCTCTTAGCATGATAAAGAAGATTCAAAGAGAGTGAGATGCCAGCTCCTTTCATTCAGTCAGTAGCTTCAATCATTTCTGGACGTTTTTCAATGGCAAAAATCAATGAATATTGTAAATGCACAAACAGTAATTTCTCCGCATTGCAAGGTGCAATTCTGAAATTTTTTGCTTTTTCCTGCTCCTCTTAGCATGATAAAGAAGATTCAAAGAGAGTGAGATGCCAGCTCCTTTGATTCAGTCAGTAGCTTCAAACATTTCTGGTATATGAATAACATGATGTTTTTCAATGGCAAAAATCAATGAATATTGTAAATGCACAAACAGTAATTTCTCCGCATTGCAAGGTGCAAGTCTGAAATTTTTTGCTTTTTCCTGCTCCTCTTAGCATGATAAAGAATATTCAAAGAGAGTGAGATGCCAGCTACTTTCATTCAGTCAGTAGCTTCAATCATTTCTGGACGTTTTTCAATGGTAAAAATCAATGAATATTGTAAATGCACAAACAGTAATTTCTCCACATTGCAAGGTGCAATTCTGAAATTTTTTGCTTTTTCCTGCTCCTCTTAGCATGATAAAGAAGATTCAAAGAGAGTGAGATGCCAGCTCCTTTCATTCAGTCAGTAGCTTCAAACATTTCTGGTATATGAATAACATGATGTTTTTCAATGGCAAAAATCAATGAATATTGTAAATGCACAAACAGTAATTTCTCCGCATTGCAAGGTGCAAGTCTGAAATTTTTTGCTTTTTCCTGCTCCTCTTAGCATGATAAAGAAGATTCAAAGAGAGTGAGATGCCAGCTACTTTCATTCAGTCAGTAGATTCAATCATTTCTGGACGTTTTTCAATGGTAAAAATCAATGAATATTGTAAATGCACAAACAGTAATTTCTCCACATTGCAAGGTGCAATTCTGAAATTTTTTGCTTTTTCCTGCTCCTCTTAGCATGATAAAGAAGATTCAAAGAGAGTGAGATGCCAGCTCCTTTCATTCAGTCAGTAGCTTCAAACATTTCTGGTATATGAATAACATGATGTTTTTCAATGGCAAAAATCAATGAATATTGTAAATGCACAAACAGTAATTTCTCCACATTGCAAGGTGCAATTCTGAAATTTTTTGCTTTTTCCTGCTCCTCTTAGCATGATAAAGAAGATTCAGAGTGAGATGCCAGCTCCTTTCATTCAGTCAGTAGCTTCAAACATTTCTGGTATATGAATAACATGATGTTTTTCAATGGCAAAAATCAATGAATATTGTAAATGCACAAACAGTAATTTCTCCGCATTGCAAGGTGCAATTCTGAAATTTTTTGCTTTTTCCTGCTCCTCTTAGCATGATAAAGAAGATTCAAAGAGAGTGAGATGCCAGCTCCTTTCATTCAGTCAGTACCTTCAATCATTTCTGGACGTTTTTCAATGGCAAAAATCAATGAATATTGTAAATGCACAAACAGTAATTTCTCCGCATTGCAAGGTGCAATTCTGAAATTTTTTGCTTTTTCCCGCTCCTCTTAGCATGATAAAGAAGATTCAAAGAGAGTGAGGTGCCAGCTCCTTTCATTCAGTCAGTAGCTTCAAACATTTCTGGTATATGAATAACATGTTTTTCAATGGCAAAAATCAATGAATATTGTAAATGCACAAACAGTAATTTCTCCGCATTGCAAGGTGCAATTCTGAATTTTTTTGCTTTTTCCTGCTCCTCTTAGCATGATAAAGAAGATTCAAAGAGAGTGAGATGCCAGCTCCTTTCATTCAGTCAGTAGCTTCAATCATTTCTGGACGTTTTTCAATGGCAAAAATCAATGAATATTGTAAATGCACAAACAGTAATTTCTCCGCATTGCAAGGTGCAATTCTGAAATTTTTTGCTTTTTCCTGCTCCTCTTAGCATGATAAAGAAGATTCAAAGAGAGTGAGATGCCAGCTCCTTTCATTCAGTCAGTAGCTTCAATCATTTCTGGACGTTTTTCAATGGCAAAAATCAATGAATATTGTAAATGCACAAACAGTAATTTCTCCGCATTGCAAGGTGCAATTCTGAAATTTTTTGCTTTTTCCTGCTCCTCTTAGCATGATAAAGAAGATTCAAAGAGAGTGAGATGCCAGCTCCTTTGATTCAGTCAGTAGCTTCAAACATTTCTGGTATATGAATAACATGATGTTTTTCAATGGCAAAAATCAATGAATATTGTAAATGCACAAACAGTAATTTCTCCGCATTGCAAGGTGCAAGTCTGAAATTTTTTGCTTTTTCCTGCTCCTCTTAGCATGATAAAGAAGATTCAAAGAGAGTGAGATGCCAGCTACTTTCATTCAGTCAGTAGCTTCAATCATTTCTGGACGTTTTTCAATGGTAAAAATCAATGAATATTGTAAATGCACAAACAGTAATTTCTCCACATTGCAAGGTGCAATTCTGAAATTTTTTGCTTTTTCCTGCTCCTCTTAGCATGATAAAGAAGATTCAAAGAGAGTGAGATGCCAGCTCCTTTCATTCAGTCAGTAGCTTCAAACATTTCTGGTATATGAATAACATGATGTTTTTCAATGGCAAAAATCAATGAATATTGTAAATGCACAAACAGTAATTTCTCCGCATTGCAAGGTGCAAGTCTGAAATTTTTTGCTTTTTCCTGCTCCTCTTAGCATGATAAAGAAGATTCAAAGAGAGTGAGATACCAGCTACTTTCATTCAGTCAGTAGCTTCAATCATTTCTGGACGTTTTTCAATGGTAAAAATCAATGAATATTGTAAATGCACAAACAGTAATTTCTCCACATTGCAAGGTGCAATTCTGAAATTTTTTGCTTTTTCCTGCTCCTCTTAGCATGATAAAGAAGATTCAAAGAGAGTGAGATGCCAGCTCCTTTCATTCAGTCAGTAGCTTCAAACATTTCTGGTATATGAATAACATGATGTTTTCAATGGCAAAAATCAATGAATATTGTAAATGCACAAACAGTAATTTCTCCACATTGCAAGGTGCAATTCTGAAATTTTTTGCTTTTTCCTGCTCCTCTTAGCATGATAAAGAAGATTCAAAGAGAGTGAGATGCCAGCTCCTTTCATTCAGTCAGTAGCTTCAAACATTTCTGGTATATGAATAACATGATGTTTTTCAATGGCAAAAATCAATGAATATTGTAAATGCACAAACAGTAATTTCTCCGCATTGCAAGGTGCAATTCTGAAATTTTTTGCTTTTTCCTGCTCCTCTTAGCATGATAAAGAAGATTCAAAGAGAGTGAGATGCCAGCTCCTTTCATTCAGTCAGTAGCTTCAATCATTTCTGGACGTTTTTCAATGGCAAAAATCAATGAATATTGTAAATGCACAAACAGTAATTTCTCCGCATTGCAAGGTGCAATTCTGAAATTTTTTGCTTTTTCCTGCTCCTCTTAGCATGATAAAGAAGATTCAAAGAGAGTGAGATGTCAGCTCCTTTCATTCAGTCAGTAGCTTCAAACATTTCTGGTATATGAATAACATGATGTTTTTCAATGGCAAAAATCAATGAATATTGTAAATGCACAAACAGTAATTTCTCCGCATTGCAAGGTGCAATTCTGAAATTTTTTGCTTTTTCCTGCTCCTCTTAGCATGATAAAGAAGATTCAAAGAGAGTGAGATGCCAGCTCCTTTCATTCAGTCAGTAGCTTCAATCATTTCTGGACGTTTTTCAATGGCAAAAATCAATGAATATTGTAAATGCACAAACAGTAATTTCTCCGCATTGCAAGGTGCAATTCTGAAATTTTTTGCTTTTTCCTGCTCCTCTTAGCATGATAAAGAAGATTCAAAGAGAGTGAGATGCCAGCTCCTTTCATTCAGTCAGTAGCTTCAAACATTTCTGGTATATGAATAACATGATGTTTTTCAATGGCAAAAATCAATGAATATTGTAAATGCACAAACAGTAATTTCTCCGCATTGCAAGGTGCAAGTCTGAAATTTTTTGCTTTTTCCTGCTCCTCTTAGCATGATAAAGAAGATTCAAAGAGAGTGAGATGCCAGCTACGTTCATTCAGTCAGTAGCTTCAATCATTTCTGGACGTTTTTCAATGGTAAAAATCAATGAATATTGTAAATGCACAAACAGTAATTTCTCCACATTGCAATGTGCAATTCTAAAATTTTTTGCTTTTTCCTGCTCCTCTTAGCATGATAAAGAAGATTCAAAGAGAGTGAGATGCCAGCTCCTTTCATTCAGTCAGTAGCTTCAAACATTTCTGGTATATGAATAACATGATGTTTTTCAATGGCAAAAATCAATGAATATTGTAAATGCACAAACAGTAATTTCTCCGCATTGCAAGGTGCAATTCTGAAATGTTTTGCTTTTTCCTGCTCCTCTTAGCATGATAAAGAAGATTCAAAGAGAGTGAGATGCCAACTCCTTTCATTCAGTCAGTAGCTTCAAACATTTCTGGTATATGAATAACATGATGTTTTTCAATGGCAAAAATCAATGAATATTGTAAATGCACAAACAGTAATTTCTCCGCATTGCAAGGTGCAATTCTGAAATTTTTTTCTTTTTCCTGCTCCTCTTAGCATGATAAAGAAGATTCAAAGAGAGTGAGATGCCAGCTCCTTTCATTCAGTCAGTAGCTTCAATCATTTCTGGACGTTTTTCAATGGCAAAAATCAATGAATATTGTAAATGCACAAACAGTAATTTCTCCGCATTGCAAGGTGCAATTCTGAAATTTTTTGCTTTTTCCTGCTCCTCTTAGCATGATAAAGAAGATTCAAAGAGAGTGAGATGCCAGCTCCTTTCATTCAGTCAGTAGCTTCAATCATTTCTGGACGTTTTTCAATGGCAAAAATCAATGAATATTGTAAATGCACAAACAGTAATTTCTCCGCATTGCAAGGTGCAATTCTGAAATTTTTTGCTTTTTCCTGCTCCTCTTAGCATGATAAAGAAGATTCAAAGAGAGTGAGATGTCAGCTCCTTTCATTCAGTCAGTAGCTTCAAACATTTCTGGTATATGAATAACATGATGTTTTTCAATGGCAAAAATCAATGAATATTGTAAATGCACAAACAGTAATTTCTCCGCATTGCAAGGTGCAATTCTGAAATTTTTTGCTTTTTCCTGCTCCTCTTAGCATGATAAAGAAGATTCAAAGAGAGTGAGATGCCAGCTCCTTTCATTCAGTCAGTAGCTTCAATCATTTCTGGACGTTTTTCAATGGCAAAAATCAATGAATATTGTAAATGCACAAACAGTAATTTCTCCGCATTGCAAGGTGCAATTCTGAAATTTTTTGCTTTTTCCTGCTCCTCTTAGCATGATAAAGAAGATTCAAAGAGAGTGAGATGCCAGCTCCTTTCATTCAGTCAGTAGCTTCAAACATTTCTGGTATATGAATAACATGATGTTTTTCAATGGCAAAAATCAATGAATATTGTAAATGCACAAACAGTAATTTCTCCGCATTGCAAGGTGCAAGTCTGAAATTTTTTGCTTTTTCCTGCTCCTCTTAGCATGATAAAGAAGATTCAAAGAGAGTGAGATGCCAGCTACGTTCATTCAGTCAGTAGCTTCAATCATTTCTGGACGTTTTTCAATGGTAAAAATCAATGAATATTGTAAATGCACAAACAGTAATTTCTCCACATTGCAATGTGCAATTCTAAAATTTTTTGCTTTTTCCTGCTCCTCTTAGCATGATAAAGAAGATTCAAAGAGAGTGAGATGCCAGCTCCTTTCATTCAGTCAGTAGCTTCAAACATTTCTGGTATATGAATAACATGATGTTTTTCAATGGCAAAAATCAATGAATATTGTAAATGCACAAACAGTAATTTCTCCGCATTGCAAGGTGCAATTCTGAAATGTTTTGCTTTTTCCTGCTCCTCTTAGCATGATAAAGAAGATTCAAAGAGAGTGAGATGCCAACTCCTTTCATTCAGTCAGTAGCTTCAAACATTTCTGGTATATGAATAACATGATGTTTTTCAATGGCAAAAATCAATGAATATTGTAAATGCACAAACAGTAATTTCTCCGCATTGCAAGGTGCAATTCTGAAATTTTTTTCTTTTTCCTGCTCCTCTTAGCATGATAAAGAAGATTCAAAGAGAGTGAGATGCCAGCTCCTTTCATTCAGTCAGTAGCTTCAATCATTTCTGGACGTTTTTCAATGGCAAAAATCAATGAATATTGTAAATGCACAAACAGTAATTTCTCCGCATTGCAAGGTGCAATTCTGAAATTTTTTGCTTTTTCCTGCTCCTCTTAGCATGATAAAGAAGATTCAAAGAGAGTGAGATGCCAGCTCCTTTCATTCAGTCAGTACCTTCAATCATTTCTGGACGTTTTTCAATGGCAAAAATCAATGAATATTGTAAATGCACAAACAGTAATTTCTCCGCATTGCAAGGTGCAATTCTGAAATTTTTTGCTTTTTCCTGCTCCTCTTAGCATGATAAAGAAGATTCAAAGAGAGTGAGATGCCAGCTCCTTTCATTCAGTCAGTAGCTTCAATCATTTCTGGACGTTTTTCAATGGCAAAAATCAATGAATATTGTAAATGCACAAACAGTAATTTCTCCGCATTGCAAGGTGCAATTCTGAAATTTTTTGCTTTTTCCTGCTCCTCTTAGCATGATAAAGAAGATTCAAAGAGAGTGAGATGCCAGCTCCTTTCATTCAGTCAGTAGCTTCAAACATTTCTGGTATATGAATAACATGATGTTTTTCAATGGCAAAAATCAATGAATATTGTAAATGCACAAACAGTAATTTCTCCGCATTGCAAGGTGCAAGTCTGAAATTTTTTGCTTTTTCCTGCTCCTCTTAGCATGATAAAGAAGATTCAAAGAGAGTGAGATGCCAGCTACTTTCATTCAGTCAGTAGCTTCAATCATTTCTGGACGTTTTTCAATGGTAAAAATCAATGAATATTGTAAATGCACAAACAGTAATTTCTCCACATTGCAATGTGCAATTCTAAAATTTTTTGCTTTTTCCTGCTCCTCTTAGCATGATAAAGAAGATTCAAAGAGAGTGAGATGCCAGCTCCTTTCATTCAGTCAGTAGCTTCAAACATTTCTGGTATATGAATAACATGATGTTTTTCAATGGCAAAAATCAATGAATATTGTAAATGCACAAACAGTAATTTCTCCGCATTGCAAGGTGCAATTCTGAAATTTTTTGCTTTTTCCTGCTCCTCTTAGCATGATAAAGAAGATTCAAAGAGAGTGAGATGCCAACTCCTTTCATTCAGTCAGTAGCTTCAAACATTTCTGGTATATGAATAACATGATGTTTTTCAATGGCAAAAATCAATGAATATTGTAAATGCACAAACAGTAATTTCTCCGCATTGCAAGGTGCAATTCTGAAATTTTTTGCTTTTTCCTGCTCCTCTTAGCATGATAAAGAAGATTCAAAGAGAGTGAGATGCCAGCTCCTTTCATTCAGTCAGTAGCTTCAATCATTTCTGGACGTTTTTCAATGGCAAAAATCAATGAATATTGTAAATGCACAAACAGTAATTTCTCCGCATTGCAAGGTGCAATTCTGAAATTTTTTGCTTTTTCCTGCTCCTCTTAGCATGATAAAGAAGATTCAAAGAGAGTGAGATGCCAGCTCCTTTCATTCAGTCAGTACCTTCAATCATTTCTGGACGTTTTTCAATGGCAAAAATCAATGAATATTGTAAATGCACAAACAGTAATTTCTCCGCATTGCAAGGTGCAATTCTAAAATTTTTTGCTTTTTCCCGCTCCTCTTAGCATGATAAAGAAGATTCAAAGAGAGTGAGGTGCCAGCTCCTTTCATTCAGTCAGTAGCTTCAAACATTTCTGGTATATGAATAACATGTTTTTCAATGGCAAAAATCAATGAATATTGTAAATGCACAAACAGTAATTTCTCCGCATTGCAAGGTGCAATTCTGAAATTTTTTGCTTTTTCCTGCTCCTCTTAGCATGATAAAGAAGATTCAAAGAGAGTGAGATGCCAGCTCCTTTCATTCAATCAGTAGCTTCAATCATTTCTGGACGTTTTTCAATGGCAAAAATCAATGAATATTGTATATGCACAAACAGTAATTTCTCCGCATTGCAAGGTGCAATTCTGAAATTTTTTGCTTTTTCCTGCTCCTCTTAGCATGATAAAGAAGATTCAAAGAGAGTGAGGTGCCAGCTCCTTTCATTCAGTCAGTAGCTTCAAACATTTCTGGTATATGAATAACATGTTTTTCAATGGCAAAAATCAATGAATATTGTAAATGCACAAACAGTAATTTCTCCGCATTGCAAGGTGCAATTCTGAAATTTTTTGCTTTTTCCTGCTCCTCTTAGCATGATAAAGAAGATTCAAAGAGAGTGAGATGCCAGCTCCTTTCATTCAGTCAGTAGCTTCAATCATTTCTGGACGTTTTTCAATGGCAAAAATCAATGAATATTGTAAATGCACAAACAGTAATTTCTCCGCATTGCAAGGTGCAATTCTGAAATTTTTTGCTTTTTCCTGCTCCTCTTAGCATGATAAAGAAGATTCAAAGAGAGTGAGATGCCAGCTCCTTTCATTCAGTCAGTAGCTTCAATCATTTCTGGACGTTTTTCAATGGCAAAAATCAATGAATATTGTAAATGCACAAACAGTAATTTCTCCGCATTGCAAGGTGCAATTCTGAAATTTTTTGCTTTTTCCTGCTCCTCTTAGCATGATAAAGAAGATTCAAAGAGAGTGAGATGCCAGCTCCTTTGATTCAGTCAGTAGCTTCAAACATTTCTGGTATATGAATAACATGATGTTTTTCAATGGCAAAAATCAATGAATATTGTAAATGCACAAACAGTAATTTCTCCGCATTGCAAGGTGCAAGTCTGAAATTTTTTGCTTTTTCCTGCTCCTCTTAGCATGATAAAGAAGATTCAAAGAGAGTGAGATGCCAGCTACTTTCATTCAGTCAGTAGCTTCAATCATTTCTGGACGTTTTTCAATGGTAAAAATCAATGAATATTGTAAATGCACAAACAGTAATTTCTCCACATTGCAAGGTGCAATTCTGAAATTTTTTGCTTTTTCCTGCTCCTCTTAGCATGATAAAGAAGATTCAAAGAGAGTGAGATGCCAGCTCCTTTCATTCAGTCAGTAGCTTCAAACATTTCTGATATATGAATAACATGATGTTTTTCAATGGCAAAAATCAATGAATATTGTAAATGCACAAACAGTAATTTCTCCGCATTGCAAGGTGCAAGTCTGAAATTTTTTGCTTTTTCCTGCTCCTCTTAGCATGATAAAGAAGATTCAAAGAGAGTGAGATGCCAGCTACTTTCATTCAGTCAGTAGCTTCAATCATTTCTGGACGTTTTTCAATGGTAAAAATCAATGAATATTGTAAATGCACAAACAGTAATTTCTCCACATTGCAAGGTGCAATTCTGAAATTTTTTGCTTTTTCCTGCTCCTCTTAGCATGATAAAGAAGATTCAAAGAGAGTGAGATGCCAGCTCCTTTCATTCAGTCAGTAGCTTCAAACATTTCTGGTATATGAATAACATGATGTTTTTCAATGGCAAAAATCAATGAATATTGTAAATGCACAAACAGTAATTTCTCCACATTGCAAGGTGCAATTCTGAAATTTTTTGCTTTTTCCTGCTCCTCTTAGCATGATAAAGAAGATTCAAAGAGAGTGAGATGCCAGCTCCTTTCATTCAGTCAGTAGCTTCAAACATTTCTGGTATATGAATAACATGATGTTTTTCAATGGCAAAAATCAATGAATATTGTAAATGCACAAACAGTAATTTCTCCGCATTGCAAGGTGCAATTCTGAAATTTTTTGCTTTTTCCTGCTCCTCTTAGCATGATAAAGAAGATTCAAAGAGAGTGAGATGCCAGCTCCTTTCATTCAGTCAGTAGCTTCAATCATTTCTGGACGTTTTTCAATGGCAAAAATCAATGAATATTGTAAATGCACAAACAGTAATTTCTCCGCATTGCAAGGTGCAATTCTGAAATTTTTTGCTTTTTCCTGCTCCTCTTAGCATGATAAAGAAGATTCAAAGAGAGTGAGATGTCAGCTCCTTTCATTCAGTCAGTAGCTTCAAACATTTCTGGTATATGAATAACATGATGTTTTTCAATGGCAAAAATCAATGAATATTGTAAATGCACAAACAGTAATTTCTCCGCATTGCAAGGTGCAATTCTGAAATTTTTTGCTTTTTCCTGCTCCTCTTAGCATGATAAAGAAGATTCAAAGAGAGTGAGATGCCAGCTCCTTTCATTCAGTCAGTAGCTTCAATCATTTCTGGATGTTTTTCAATGGCAAAAATCAATGAATATTGTAAATGCACAAACAGTAATTTCTCCGCATTGCAAGGCGCAATTCTGAAATTTTTTGCTTTTTCCTGCTCCTCTTAGCATGATAAAGAAGATTCAAAGAGAGTGAGATGCCAGCTCCTTTCATTCAGTCAGTAGCTTCAATCATTTCTGGACGTTTTTCAATGGCAAAAATCAATGAATATTGTAAATGCACAAACAGTAATTTCTCCGCATTGCAAGGTGCAATTCTGAAATTTTTTGCTTTTTCCTGCTCCTCTTAGCATGATAAAGAAGATTCAAAGAGAGTGAGATGCCAGCTCCTTTCATTCAGTCAGTAGCTTCAAACATTTCTGGTATATGAATAACATGATGTTTTTCAATGGCAAAAATCAATGAATATTGTAAATGCACAAACAGTAATTTCTCCGCATTGCAAGGTGCAAGTCTGAAATTTTTTGCTTTTTCCTGCTCCTCTTAGCATGATAAAGAAGATTCAAAGAGAGTGAGATGCCAGCTACTTTCATTCAGTCAGTAGCTTCAATCATTTCTGGACGTTTTTCAATGGTAAAAATCAATGAATATTGTAAATGCACAAACAGTAATTTCTCCACATTGCAATGTGCAATTCTAAAATTTTTTGCTTTTTCCTGCTCCTCTTAGCATGATAAAGAAGATTCAAAGAGAGTGAGATGCCAGCTCCTTTCATTCAGTCAGTAGCTTCAATCATTTCTGGACGTTTTTCAATGGCAAAAATCAATGAATATTGTAAATGCACAAACAGTAATTTCTCCGCATTGCAAGGTGCAATTCTGAAATTTTTTGCTTTTTCCTGCTCCTCTTAGCATGATAAAGAAGATTCAAAGAGAGTGAGATGCCAGCTCCTTTGATTCAGTCAGTAGCTTCAAACATTTCTGGTATATGAATAACATGATGTTTTTCAATGGCAAAAATCAATGAATATTGTAAATGCACAAACAGTAATTTCTCCGCATTGCAAGGTGCAAGTCTGAAATTTTTTGCTTTTTCCTGCTCCTCTTAGCATGATAAAGAAGATTCAAAGAGAGTGAGATGCCAGCTACTTTCATTCAGTCAGTAGCTTCAATCATTTCTGGACGTTTTTCAATGGTAAAAATCAATGAATATTGTAAATGCACAAACAGTAATTTCTCCACATTGCAAGGTGCAATTCTGAAATTTTTTGCTTTTTCCTGCTCCTCTTAGCATGATAAAGAAGATTCAAAGAGAGTGAGATGCCAGCTCCTTTCATTCAGTCAGTAGCTTCAAACATTTCTGGTATATGAATAACATGATGTTTTTCAATGGCAAAAATCAATGAATATTGTAAATGCACAAACAGTAATTTCTCCGCATTGCAAGGTGCAAGTCTGAAATTTTTTGCTTTTTCCTGCTCCTCTTAGCATGATAAAGAAGATTCAAAGAGAGTGAGATGCCAGCTACTTTCATTCAGTCAGTAGCTTCAATCATTTCTGGACGTTTTTCAATGGTAAAAATCAATGAATATTGTAAATGCACAAACAGTAATTTCTCCACATTGCAAGGTGCAATTCTGAAATTTTTTGCTTTTTCCTGCTCCTCTTAGCATGATAAAGAAGATTCAAAGAGAGTGAGATGCCAGCTCCTTTCATTCAGTCAGTAGCTTCAAACATTTCTGGTATATGAATAACATGATGTTTTTCAATGGCAAAAATCAATGAATATTGTAAATGCACAAACAGTAATTTCTCCACATTGCAAGGTGCAATTCTGAAATTTTTTGCTTTTTCCTGCTCCTCTTAGCATGATAAAGAAAATTCAAAGAGAGTGAGATGCCAGCTCCTTTCATTCAGTCAGTAGCTTCAATCATTTCTGGATGTTTTTCAATGGCAAAAATCAATGAATATTGTAAATGCACAAACAGTAATTTCTCCGCATTGCAAGGCGCAATTCTGAAATTTTTTGCTTTTTCCTGCTCCTCTTAGCATGATAAAGAAGATTCAAAGAGAGTGAGATGCCAGCTCCTTTCATTCAGTCAGTAGCTTCAATCATTTCTGGACGTTTTTCAATGGCAAAAATCAATGAATATTGTAAATGCACAAACAGTAATTTCTCCGCATTGCAAGGTGCAATTCTGAAATTTTTTGCTTTTTCCTGCTCCTCTTAGCATGATAAAGAAGATTCAAAGAGAGTGAGATGCCAGCTCCTTTCATTCAGTCAGTAGCTTCAAACATTTCTGGTATATGAATAACATGATGTTTTTCAATGGCAAAAATCAATGAATATTGTAAATGCACAAACAGTAATTTCTCCGCATTGCAAGGTGCAAGTCTGAAATTTTTTGCTTTTTCCTGCTCCTCTTAGCATGATAAAGAAGATTCAAAGAGAGTGAGATGCCAGCTACTTTCATTCAGTCAGTAGCTTCAATCATTTCTGGACGTTTTTCAATGGTAAAAATCAATGAATATTGTAAATGCACAAACAGTAATTTCTCCACATTGCAAGGTGCAATTCTGAAATTTTTTGCTTTTTCCTGCTCCTCTTAGCATGATAAAGAAGATTCAAAGAGAGTGAGATGCCAGCTCCTTTCATTCAGTCAGTAGCTTCAAACATTTCTGGTATATGAATAACATGATGTTTTTCAATGGCAAAAATCAATGAATATTGTAAATGCACAAACAGTAATTTCTCCGCATTGCAAGGTGCAAGTCTGAAATTTTTTGCTTTTTCCTGCTCCTCTTAGCATGATAAAGAAGATTCAAAGAGAGTGAGATGCCAGCTACTTTCATTCAGTCAGTAGCTTCAATCATTTCTGGACGTTTTTCAATGGTAAAAATCAATGAATATTGTAAATGCACAAACAGTAATTTCTCCACATTGCAAGGTGCAATTCTGAAATTTTTTGCTTTTTCCTGCTCCTCTTAGCATGATAAAGAAGATTCAAAGAGAGTGAGATGCCAGCTCCTTTCATTCAGTCAGTAGCTTCAAACATTTCTGGTATATGAATAACATGATGTTTTTCAATGGCAAAAATCAATGAATATTGTAAATGCACAAACAGTAATTTCTCCACATTGCAAGGTGCAATTCTGAAATTTTTTGCTTTTTCCTGCTCCTCTTAGCATGATAAAGAAAATTCAAAGAGAGTGAGATGCCAGCTCCTTTCATTCAGTCAGTAGCTTCAATCATTTCTGGATGTTTTTCAATGGCAAAAATCAATGAATATTGTAAATGCACAAACAGTAATTTCTCCGCATTGCAAGGCGCAATTCTGAAATTTTTTGCTTTTTCCTGCTCCTCTTAGCATGATAAAGAAGATTCAAAGAGAGTGAGATGCCAGCTCCTTTCATTCAGTCAGTAGCTTCAATCATTTCTGGACGTTTTTCAATGGCAAAAATCAATGAATATTGTAAATGCACAAACAGTAATTTCTCCGCATTGCAAGGTGCAATTCTGAAATTTTTTGCTTTTTCCTGCTCCTCTTAGCATGATAAAGAAGATTCAAAGAGAGTGAGATGCCAGCTCCTTTCATTCAGTCAGTAGCTTCAAACATTTCTGGTATATGAATAACATGATGTTTTTCAATGGCAAAAATCAATGAATATTGTAAATGCACAAACAGTAATTTCTCCGCATTGCAAGGTGCAAGTCTGAAATTTTTTGCTTTTTCCTGCTCCTCTTAGCATGATAAAGAAGATTCAAAGAGAGTGAGATGCCAGCTACTTTCATTCAGTCAGTAGCTTCAATCATTTCTGGACGTTTTTCAATGGTAAAAATCAATGAATATTGTAAATGCACAAACAGTAATTTCTCCACATTGCAATGTGCAATTCTAAAATTTTTTGCTTTTTCCTGCTCCTCTTAGCATGATAAAGAAGATTCAAAGAGAGTGAGATGCCAGCTCCTTTCATTCAGTCAGTAGCTTCAATCATTTCTGGACGTTTTTCAATGGCAAAAATCAATGAAGATTGTAAATGCACAAACAGTAATTTCTCCGCATTGCAAGGTGCAATTCTGAAATTTTTTGCTTTTTCCTGCTCCTCTTAGCATGATAAAGAAGATTCAAAGAGAGTGAGATGCCAGCTCCTTTGATTCAGTCAGTAGCTTCAAACATTTCTGGTATATGAATAACATGATGTTTTTCAATGGCAAAAATCAATGAATATTGTAAATGCACAAACAGTAATTTCTCCGCATTGCAAGGTGCAAGTCTGAAATTTTTTGCTTTTTCCTGCTCCTCTTAGCATGATAAAGAAGATTCAAAGAGAGTGAGATGCCAGCTACTTTCATTCAGTCAGTAGCTTCAATCATTTCTGGACGTTTTTCAATGGTAAAAATCAATGAATATTGTAAATGCACAAACAGTAATTTCTCCACATTGCAAGGTGCAATTCTGAAATTTTTTGCTTTTTCCTGCTCCTCTTAGCATGATAAAGAAGATTCAAAGAGAGTGAGATGCCAGCTCCTTTCATTCAGTCAGTAGCTTCAAACATTTCTGGTATATGAATAACATGATGTTTTTCAATGGCAAAAATCAATGAATATTGTAAATGCACAAACAGTAATTTCTCCGCATTGAAAGGTGCAAGTCTGAAATTTTTTGCTTTTTCCTGCTCCTCTTAGCATGATAAAGAAGATTCAAAGAGAGTGAGATGCCAGCTACTTTCATTCAGTCAGTAGCTTCAATCATTTCTGGACGTTTTTCAATGGTAAAAATCAATGAATATTGTAAATGCACAAACAGTAATTTCTCCACATTGCAAGGTGCAATTCTGAAATTTTTTGCTTTTTCCTGCTCCTCTTAGCATGATAAAGAAGATTCAAAGAGAGTGAGATGCCAGCTCCTTTCATTCAGTCAGTAGCTTCAAACATTTCTGGTATATGAATAACATGATGTTTTTCAATGGCAAAAATCAATGAATATTGTAAATGCACAAACAGTAATTTCTCCACATTGCAAGGTGCAATTCTGAAATTTTTTGCTTTTTCCTGCTCCTCTTAGCATGATAAAGAAGATTCAAAGAGAGTGAGATGCCAGCTCCTTTCATTCAGTCAGTAGCTTCAAACATTTCTGGTATATGAATAACATGATGTTTTTCAATGGCAAAAATCAATGAATATTGTAAATGCACAAACAGTAATTTCTCCGCATTGCAAGGTGCAATTCTGAAATTTTTTGCTTTTTCCTGCTCCTCTTAGCATGATAAAGAAGATTCAAAGAGAGTGAGATGCCAGCTCCTTTCATTCAGTCAGTAGCTTCAATCATTTCTGGACGTTTTTCAATGGCAAAAATCAATGAATATTGTAAATGCACAAACAGTAATTTCTCCGCATTGCAAGGTGCAATTCTGAAATTTTTTGCTTTTTCCTGCTCCTCTTAGCATGATAAAGAAGATTCAAAGAGAGTGAGATGTCAGCTCCTTTCATTCAGTCAGTAGCTTCAAACATTTCTGGTATATGAATAACATGATGTTTTTCAATGGCAAAAATCAATGAATATTGTAAATGCACAAACAGTAATTTCTCCGCATTGCAAGGTGCAATTCTGAAATTTTTTTGCTTTTTCCTGCTCCTCTTAGCATGATAAAGAAGATTCAAAGAGAGTGAGATGCCAGCTCCTTTCATTCAGTCAGTAGCTTCAATCATTTCTGGACGTTTTTCAATGGCAAAAATCAATGAATATTGTAAATGCACAAACAGTAATTTCTCCGCATTGCAATGCGCAATTCTGAAATTTTTTGCTTTTTCCTGCTCCTCTTAGCATGATAAAGAAGATTCAAAGAGAGTGAGATGCCAGCTCCTTTCATTCAGTCAGTAGCTTCAATCATTTCTGGACGTTTTTCAATGGCAAAAATCAATGAATATTGTAAATGCACAAACAGTAATTTCTCCGCATTGCAAGGTGCAATTCTGAAATTTTTTGCTTTTTCCTGCTCCTCTTAGCATGATAAAGAAGATTCAAAGAGAGTGAGATGCCAGCTCCTTTCATTCAGTCAGTAGCTTCAAACATTTCTGGTATATGAATAACATGATGTTTTTCAATGGCAAAAATCAATGAATATTGTAAATGCACAAACAGTAATTTCTCCGCATTGCAAGGTGCAAGTCTGAAATTTTTTGCTTTTTCCTGCTCCTCTTAGCATGATAAAGAAGATTCAAAGAGAGTGAGATGCCAGCTACTTTCATTCAGTCAGTAGCTTCAATCATTTCTGGACGTTTTTCAATGGTAAAAATCAATGAATATTGTAAATGCACAAACAGTAATTTCTCCACATTGCAATGTGCAATTCTAAAATTTTTTGCTTTTTCCTGCTCCTCTTAGCATGATAAAGAAGATTCAAAGAGAGTGAGATGCCAGCTCCTTTCATTCAGTCAGTAGCTTCAAACATTTCTGGTATATGAATAACATGATGTTTTTCAATGGCAAAAATCAATGAATATTGTAAATGCACAAACAGTAATTTCTCCGCATTGCAAGGTGCAATTCTGAAATTTTTTGCTTTTTCCTGCTCCTCTTAGCATGATAAAGAAGATTCAAAGAGAGTGAGATGCCAACTCCTTTCATTCAGTCAGTAGCTTCAAACATTTCTGGTATATGAATAACATGATGTTTTTCAATGGCAAAAATCAATGAATATTGTAAATGCACAAACAGTAATTTCTCCGCATTGCAAGGTGCAATTCTGAAATTTTTTGCTTTTTCCTGCTCCTCTTAGCATGATAAAGAAGATTCAAAGAGAGTGAGATGCCAGCTCCTTTCATTCAGTCAGTAGCTTCAATCATTTCTGGACGTTTTTCAATGGCAAAAATCAATGAATATTGTAAATGCACAAACAGTAATTTCTCCGCATTGCAAGGTGCAATTCTGAAATTTTTTGCTTTTTCCTGCTCCTCTTAGCATGATAAAGAAGATTCAAAGAGAGTGAGATGCCAGCTCCTTTCATTCAGTCAGTACCTTCAATCATTTCTGGACGTTTTTCAATGGCAAAAATCAATGAATATTGTAAATGCACAAACAGTAATTTCTCCGCATTGCAAGGTGCAATTCTGAAATTTTTTGCTTTTTCCCGCTCCTCTTAGCATGATAAAGAAGATTCAAAGAGAGTGAGATGCCAGCTCCTTTCATTCAGTCAGTAGCTTCAAACATTTCTGGTATATGAATAACATGTTTTTCAATGGCAAAAATCAATGAATATTGTAAATGCACAAACAGTAATTTCTCCGCATTGCAAGGTGCAATTCTGAAATTTTTTGCTTTTTCCTGCTCCTCTTAGCATGATAAAGAAGATTCAAAGAGAGTGAGATGCCAGCTCCTTTCATTCAATCAGTAGCTTCAATCATTTCTGGACGTTTTTCAATGGCAAAAATCAATGAATATTGTATATGCACAAACAGTAATTTCTCCGCATTGCAAGGTGCAATTCTGAAATTTTTTGCTTTTTCCTGCTCCTCTTAGCATGATAAAGAAGATTCAAAGAGAGTGAGATGCCAGCTCCTTTCATTCAGTCAGTAGCTTCAATCATTTCTGGACGTTTTTCAATGGCAAAAATCAATGAATATTGTAAATGCACAAACAGTAATTTCTCCGCATTGCAAGGTGCAATTCTGAAATTTTTTGCTTTTTCCTGCTCCTCTTAGCATGATAAAGAAGATTCAAAGAGAGTGAGATGCCAGCTCCTTTCATTCAGTCAGTAGCTTCAAACATTTCTGGTATATGAATAACATGATGTTTTTCAATGGCAAAAATCAATGAATATTGTAAATGCACAAACAGTAATTTCTCCGCATTGCAAGGTGCAAGTCTGAAATTTTTTGCTTTTTCCTGCTCCTCTTAGCATGATAAAGAAGATTCAAAGAGAGTGAGATGCCAGCTACTTTCATTCAGTCAGTAGCTTCAATCATTTCTGGACGTTTTTCAATGGTTAAAATCAATGAATATTGTAAATGCACAAACAGTAATTTCTCCACATTGCAAGGTGCAATTCTGAAATTTTTTGCTTTTTCCTGCCCCTCTTAGCATGATAAAGAAGATTCAAAGAGAGTGAGATGCCAGCTCCTTTCATTCAGTCAGTAGCTTCAAACATTTCTGGTATATGAATAACATGATGTTTTTCAATGGCAAAAATCAATGAATATTGTAAATGCACAAACAGTAATTTCTCCGCATTGCAAGGTGCAAGTCTGAAATTTTTTGCTTTTTCCTGCTCCTCTTAGCATGATAAAGAAGATTCAAAGAGAGTGAGATGCCAGCTACTTTCATTCAGTCAGTAGCTTCAATCATTTCTGGACGTTTTTCAATGGTAAAAATCAATGAATATTGTAAATGCACAAACAGTAATTTCTCCACATTGCAAGGTGCAATTCTGAAATTTTTTGCTTTTTCCTGCTCCTCTTAGCATGATAAAGAAGATTCAAAGAGAGTGAGATGCCAGCTCCTTTCATTCAGTCAGTAGCTTCAAACATTTCTGGTATATGAATAACATGATGTTTTTCAATGGCAAAAATCAATGAATATTGTAAATGCACAAACAGTAATTTCTCCACATTGCAAGGTGCAATTCTGAAATTTTTTGCTTTTTCCTGCTCCTCTTAGCATGATAAAGAAGATTCAAAGAGAGTGAGATGCCAGCTCCTTTCATTCAGTCAGTAGCTTCAAACATTTCTGGTATATGAATAACATGATGTTTTTCAATGGCAAAAATCAATGAATATTGTAAATGCACAAACAGTAATTTCTCCGCATTGCAAGGTGCAATTCTGAAATTTTTTGCTTTTTCCTGCTCCTCTTAGCATGATAAAGAAGATTCAAAGAGAGTGAGATGCCAGCTCCTTTCATTCAGTCAGTACCTTCAATCATTTCTGGACTTTTTTCAATGGCAAAAATCAATGAATATTGTAAATGCACAAACAGTAATTTCTCCGCATTGCAAGGTGCAATTCTGAAATTTTTTGCTTTTTCCCGCTCCTCTTAGCATGATAAAGAAGATTCAAAGAGAGTGAGGTGCCAGCTCCTTTCATTCAGTCAGTAGCTTCAAACATTTCTGGTATATGAATAACATGTTTTTCAATGGCAAAAATCAATGAATATTGTAAATGCACAAACAGTAATTTCTCCGCATTGCAAGGTGCAATTCTGAAATTTTTTGCTTTTTCCTGCTCCTCTTAGCATGATAAAGAAGATTCAAAGAGAGTGAGATGCCAGCTCCTTTCATTCAATCAGTAGCTTCAATCATTTCTGGACGTTTTTCAATGGCAAAAATCAATGAATATTGTATATGCACAAACAGTAATTTCTCCGCATTGCAAGGTGCAATTCTGAAATTTTTTGCTTTTTCCTGCTCCTCTTAGCATGATAAAGAAGATTCAAAGAGAGTGAGATGCCAGCTCCTTTCATTCAGTCAGTAGCTTCAATCATTTCTGGACGTTTTTCAATGGCAAAAATCAATGAATATTGTAAATGCACAAACAGTAATTTCTCCGCATTGCAAGGTGCAATTCTGAAATTTTTTGCTTTTTCCTGCTCCTCTTAGCATGATAAAGAAGATTCAAAGAGAGTGAGATGCCAGCTCCTTTCATTCAGTCAGTAGCTTCAAACATTTCTGGTATATGAATAACATGATGTTTTTCAATGGCAAAAATCAATGAATATTGTAAATGCACAAACAGTAATTTCTCCGCATTGCAAGGTGCAAGTCTGAAATTTTTTGCTTTTTCCTGCTCCTCTTAGCATGATAAAGAAGATTCAAAGAGAGTGAGATGCCAGCTACTTTCATTCAGTCAGTAGCTTCAATCATTTCTGGACGTTTTTCAATGGTTAAAATCAATGAATATTGTAAATGCACAAACAGTAATTTCTCCACATTGCAAGGTGCAATTCTGAAATTTTTTGCTTTTTCCTGCCCCTCTTAGCATGATAAAGAAGATTCAAAGAGAGTGAGATGCCAGCTCCTTTCATTCAGTCAGTAGCTTCAAACATTTCTGGTATATGAATAACATGATGTTTTTCAATGGCAAAAATCAATGAATATTGTAAATGCACAAACAGTAATTTCTCCGCATTGCAAGGTGCAAGTCTGAAATTTTTTGCTTTTTCCTGCTCCTCTTAGCATGATAAAGAAGATTCAAAGAGAGTGAGATGCCAGCTACTTTCATTCAGTCAGTAGCTTCAATCATTTCTGGACGTTTTTCAATGGTAAAAATCAATGAATATTGTAAATGCACAAACAGTAATTTCTCCACATTGCAAGGTGCAATTCTGAAATTTTTTGCTTTTTCCTGCTCCTCTTAGCATGATAAAGAAGATTCAAAGAGAGTGAGATGCCAGCTCCTTTCATTCAGTCAGTAGCTTCAAACATTTCTGGTATATGAATAACATGATGTTTTTCAATGGCAAAAATCAATGAATATTGTAAATGCACAAACAGTAATTTCTCCACATTGCAAGGTGCAATTCTGAAATTTTTTGCTTTTTCCTGCTCCTCTTAGCATGATAAAGAAGATTCAAAGAGAGTGAGATGCCAGCTCCTTTCATTCAGTCAGTAGCTTCAAACATTTCTGGTATATGAATAACATGATGTTTTTCAATGGCAAAAATCAATGAATATTGTAAATGCACAAACAGTAATTTCTCCGCATTGCAAGGTGCAATTCTGAAATTTTTTGCTTTTTCCTGCTCCTCTTAGCATGATAAAGAAGATTCAAAGAGAGTGAGATGCCAGCTCCTTTCATTCAGTCAGTAGCTTCAATCATTTCTGGACGTTTTTCAATGGCAAAAATCAATGAATATTGTAAATGCACAAACAGTAATTTCTCCGCATTGCAAGGTGCAATTCTGAAATTTTTTGCTTTTTCCTGCTCCTCTTAGCATGATAAAGAAGATTCAAAGAGAGTGAGATGTCAGCTCCTTTCATTCAGTCAGTAGCTTCAAACATTTCTGGTATATGAATAACATGATGTTTTTCAATGGCAAAAATCAATGAATATTGTAAATGCACAAACAGTAATTTCTCCGCATTGCAAGGTGCAATTCTGAAATTTTTTGCTTTTTCCTGCTCCTCTTAGCATGATAAAGAAGATTCAAAGAGAGTGAGATGCCAGCTCCTTTCATTCAGTCAGTAGCTTCAATCATTTCTGGACGTTTTTCAATGGCAAAAATCAATGAATATTGTAAATGCACAAACAGTAATTTCTCCGCATTGCAAGGTGCAATTCTGAAATTTTTTGCTTTTTCCTGCTCCTCTTAGCATGATAAAGAAGATTCATAGAGAGTGAGATGCCAGCTCCTTTCGTTCAGTCAGTAGCTTCAATCATTTCTGGACGTTTTTCAATGGCAAAAATCATTGAATATTATAAATGCACAAACAGTAATTTCTCCGCATTGCAAGGTGCAATTCTGAAATTTTTTACTTTTTCCTGCTCCTCTTAGCATGATAAAGATTCAAAGAGAGTGAGATGCCAGCTCCTTTCATTCAGTCAGTAGCTTCAATCATTTCTGGTATATGAATAACATGATGTTTTTCAATGGCAAAAATCAATGAATATTGTAAATGCACAAACAGTAATTTCTCCGCATTGCAAGGTGCAATTCTGAAATTTTTTGCTTTTTCCTGCTCCTCTTAGCATGATAAAGAAGATTCAAAGAGAGTGAGATGCCAGCTCCTTTCATTCAGTCAGTAGCTTCAATCATTTCTGGACGTTTTTCAATGGCAAAAATCAATGAATATTGTTAATGCACAAACAGTAATTTCTCCGCATTGCAAGGTGCAATTCTGAAATTTTTTGCTTTTTCCTGCTCCTCTTAGCATGATAAACAAGATTCAAAGAGAGTGAGATGCCAGCTCCTTTCATTCAGTCAGTAGCTTCAATCATTTCTGGACGTTTTTCAATGGCAAAAATCAATGAATATTGTAAATGCACAAACAGTAATTTCTCCGCATTGCAAGGTGCAATTCTGAAATTTTTTGCTTTTTCCTGCTCCTCTTAGCATGATAAAGAAGATTCAAAGAGAGTGAGATGCCAGCTCCTTTCATTCAGTCAGTAGCTTCAAACATTTCTGGTATATGAATAACATGATGTTTTTCAATGGCAAAAATCAATGAATATTGTAAATGCACAAACAGTAATTTCTCCGCATTGCAAGGTGCAAGTCTGAAATTTTTTGCTTTTTCCTGCTCCTCTTAGCATGATAAAGAAGATTCAAAGAGAGTGAGATGCCAGCTCCTTTCATTCAGTCAGTAGCTTCAATCATTTCTGGACGTTTTTCAATGGCAAAAATCAATGAATATTGTAAATGCACAAACAGTAATTTCTCCGCATTGCAAGGTGCAATTCTGAAATTTTTTGCTTTTTCCTGCTCCTCTTAGCATGATAAAGAAGATTCAAAGAGAGTGAGATGCCAGCTCCTTTCATTCAGTCAGTAGCTTCAAACATTTCTGGTATATGAATAACATGATGTTTTTCAATGGCAAAAATCAATGAATATTGTAAATGCACAAACAGTAATTTCTCCGCATTGCAAGGTGCAAGTCTGAAATTTTTTGCTTTTTCCTGCTCCTCTTAGCATGATAAAGAAGATTCAAAGAGAGTGAGATGCCAGCTCCTTTCATTCAGTCAGTAGCTTCAATCATTTCTGGACGTTTTTCAATGGCAAAAATCAATGAATATTGTAAATGCACAAACAGTAATTTCTCCGCATTGCAAGGTGCAATTCTGAAATTTTTTGCTTTTTCCTGCTCCTCTTAGCATGATAAACAAGATTCAAAGAGAGTGAGATGCCAGCTCCTTTCATTCAGTCAGTAGCTTCAATCATTTCTGGACGTTTTTCAATGGCAATAATCAATGAATATTGTAAATGCACAAACAGTAATTTCTCCACACTGCAAGGTGCAATTCTGAAATTTTTTGCTTTTTCCTGCTCCTCTTAGCATGATAAAGAAGATTCAAAGAGAGTGAGATGCCAGCTCCTTTCATTCAGTCAGTAGCTTCAAACATTTCTGGTATATGAATAACATGATGTTTTTCAATGGCAAAAATCAATGAATATTGTAAATGCACAAACAGTAATTTCTCCACATTGCAAGGTGAAATTCTGAAATTTTTTGCTTTTTCCTGCTCCTCTTAGCATGATAAAGAAGATTCAAAGAGAGTGAGATGCCAGCTCCTTTCATTCAGTCAGTAGCTTCAAACATTTCTGGTATATGAATAACATGATGTTTTTCAATGGCAAAAATCAATGAATATTGTAAATGCACAAACAGTAATTTCTCCGCATTGCAAGGTGCAATTCTGAAATTTTTTGCTTTTTCCTGCTCCTCTTAGCATGATAAAGAATATTCAAAGAGAGTGAGATGCCAGCTCCTTTCATTCAGTCAGTAGCTTCAATCATTTCTGGACGTTTTTCAATGGCAAAAATCAATGAATATTGTAAATGCACAAACAGTAATTTCTCCGCATTGCAAGGTGCAATTCTGAAATTTTTTGCTTTTTCCTGCTCCTCTTAGCATGATAAAGAAGATTCAAAGAGAGTGAGATGTCAGCTCCTTTCATTCAGTCAGTAGCTTCAAACATTTCTGGTATATGAATAACATGATGTTTTTCAATGGCAAAAATCAATGAATATTGTAAATGCACAAACAGTAATTTCTCCGCATTGCAAGGTGCAATTCTGAAATTTTTTGCTTTTTCCTGCTCCTCTTAGCATGATAAAGAAGATTCAAAGAGAGTGAGATGCCAGCTCCTTTCATTCAGTCAGTAGCTTCAATCATTTCTGGACGTTTTTCAATGGCAAAAATCAATGAATATTGTAAATGCACAAACAGTAATTTCTCCGCATTGCAAGGTGCAATTCTGAAATTTTTTGCTTTTTCCTGCTCCTCTTAGCATGATAAAGAAGATTCAAAGAGAGTGAGATGCCAGCTCCTTTCGTTCAGTCAGTAGCTTCAATCATTTCTGGACGTTTTTCAATGGCAAAAATCATTGAATATTATAAATGCACAAACAGTAATTTCTCCGCATTGCAAGGTGCAATTCTGAAATTTTTTACTTTTTCCTGCTCCTCTTAGCATGATAAAGAAGATTCAAAGAGAGTGAGATGCCAGCTCCTTTCATTCAGTCAGTAGCTTCAATCATTTCTGGTATATGAATAACATGATGTTTTTCAATGGCAAAAATCAATGAATATTGTAAATGCACAAACAGTAATTTCTCCGCATTGCAAGGTGCAATTCTGAAATTTTTTGCTTTTTCCTGCTCCTCTTAGCATGATAAAGAAGATTCAAAGAGAGTGAGATGCCAGCTCCTTTCATTCAGTCAGTAGCTTCAATCATTTCTGGACGTTTTTCAATGGCAAAAATCAATGAATATTGTAAATGCACAAACAGTAATTTCTCCGCATTGCAAGGTGCAATTCTGAAATTTTTTGCTTTTTCCTGCTCCTCTTAGCATGATAAACAAGATTCAAAGAGAGTGAGATGCCAGCTCCTTTCATTCAGTCAGTAGCTTCAATCATTTCTGGACGTTTTTCAATGGCAAAAATCAATGAATATTGTAAATGCACAAACAGTAATTTCTCCGCATTGCAAGGTGCAATTCTGAAATTTTTTGCTTTTTCCTGCTCCTCTTAGCATGATAAAGAAGATTCAAAGAGAGTGAGATGCCAGCTCCTTTCATTCAGTCAGTAGCTTCACACATTTCTGGTATATGAATAACATGATGTTTTTCAATGGCAAAAATCAATGAATATTGTAAATGCACAAACAGTAATTTCTCCGCATTGCAAGGTGCAAGTCTGAAATTTTTTGCTTTTTCCTGCTCCTCTTAGCATGATAAAGAAGATTCAAAGAGAGTGAGATGCCAGCTCCTTTCATTCAGTCAGTAGCTTCAATCATTTCTGGATGTTTTTCAATGGCAAAAATCAATGAATATTGTAAATGCACAAACTGTAATTTCTCCGTATTGCAAAGTGCAATTCTGAAATTTTTTGCTTTTTCCTGCTCCTCTTAGCATGATAAAGAAGATTCAAAGAGAGTGAGATGCCAGCTCCTTTCATTCAGTCAGTAGCTTCAATCATTTCTGGACGTTTTTCAATGGCAAAAATCAATGAATATTGTAAATGCACAAACAGTAATTTCTCCGCATTGCAAGGTGCAATTCTGAAATTTTTTGCTTTTTCCTGCTCCTCTTAGCATGATAAAGAAGATTCAAAGAGAGTGAGATGCCAGCTCCTTTCATTTAGTCAGTACCTTCAATCATTTCTGGACGTTTTTCAATGGCAAAAATCAATGAATATTGTAAATGCACAAACAGTAATTTCTCCGCATTGCAAGGTGCAATTCTGAAATTTTTTGCTTTTTCCCGCTCCTCTTAGCATGATAAAGAAGATTCAAAGAGAGTGAGGTGCCAGCTCCTTTCATTCAGTCAGTAGCTTCAAACATTTCTGGTATATGAATAACATGTTTTTCAATGGCAAAAATCAATGAATATTGTAAATGCACAAACAGTAATTTCTCCGCATTGCAAGGTGCAATTCTGAAATTTTTTGATTTTTCCTGCTCCTCTTAGCATGATAAAGAAGATTCAAAGAGAGTGAGATGCCAGCTCCTTTCATTCAGTCAGTAGCTTCAATCATTTCTGGACGTTTTTCAATGGCAAAAATCAATGAATATTGTAAATGCACAAACAGTAATTTCTCCGCATTGCAAGGTGCAATTCTGAAATTTTTTGCTTTTTCCTGCTCCTCTTAGCATGATAAAGAAGATTCAAAGAGAGTGAGATGCCAGCTCCTTTCATTCAGTCAGTAGCTTCAAACATTTCTGGTATATGAATAACATGATGTTTTTCAATGGCAAAAATCAATGAATATTGTAAATGCACAAACAGTAATTTCTCCGCATTGCAAGGTGCAATTCTGAAATTTTTTGCTTTTTCCTGCTCCTCTTAGCATGATAAAGAAGATTCAAAGAGAGTGAGATGCCAGCTCCTTTCATTAAGTCAGTAGCTTCAAACATTTCTGGTATATGAATAACATGATGTTTTTCAATGGCAAAAATCAATGAATATTGTAAATGCACAAACAGTAATTTCTCCGCATTGCAAGGTGCAAGTCTGAAATTTTTTGCTTTTTCCTGCTCCTCTTAGCATGATAAAGAAGATTCAAAGAGAGTGAGATGCCAGCTACTTTCATTCAGTCAGTAGCTTCAATCATTTCTGGACGTTTTTCAATGGTAAAAATCAATGAATATTGTAAATGCACAAACAGTAATTTCTCCACATTGCAAGGTGCAATTCTGAAATTTTTTGCTTTTTCCTGCTCCTCTTAGCATGATAAAGAAGATTCAAAGAGAGTGAGATGCCAGCTCCTTTCATTCAGTCAGTAGCTTCAAACATTTCTGGTATATGAATAACATGATGTTTTTCAATGGCAAAAATCAATGAATATTGTAAATGCACAAACAGTAATTTCTCCGCATTGCAAGGTGCAATTCTGAAATTTTTTGCTTTTTCCTGCTCCTCTTAGCATGATAAAGAAGATTCAAAGAGAGTGAGATGCCAGCTCCTTTCATTCAGTCAGTAGCTTCAATCATTTCTGGATGTTTTTCAATGGCAAAAATCAATAAATATTGTAAATGCACAAACTGTAATTTCTCCGCATTGCAAGGTGCAATTCTGAAATTTTTTGCTTTTTCCTGCTCCTCTTAGCATGATAAAGAAGATTCAAAGAGAGTGAGATGCCAGCTCCTTTCATTCAGTCAGTAGCTTCAATCATTTCTGGACGTTTTTCAGTGGCAAAAATCAATGAATATTGTAAATGCACAAACAGTAATTTCTCCGCATTGCAAGGTGCAATTCTGAAATTTTTTGCTTTTTCCTGCTCCTCTTAGCATGATAAAGAAGATTCAAAGAGAGTGAGATGCCAGCTCCTTTCATTCAGTCAGTACCTTCAATCATTTCTGGACATTTTTCAATGGCAAAAATCAATGAATATTGTAAATGCACAAACAGTAATTTCTCCGCATTGCAAGGTGCAAGTCTGAAATTTTTTGCTTTTTCCTGCTCCTCTTAGCATGATAAAGAAGATTCGAAGAGAGTGAGATGCCAGCTACTTTCATTCAGTCAGTAGCTTCAATCATTTCTGGACATTTTTCAATGGAAAAAATCAATGAATATTGTAAATGCACAAACAGTAATTTCTCCACATTGCAAGGTGCAATTCTGAAATTTTTTGCTTTTTCCTGCTCCTCTTAGCATGATAAAGAAGATTCAAAGAGAGTGAGATGCCAGCTCCTTTCATTCAGTCAGTAGCTTCAAACATTTCTGGTATATGAATAACATGATGTTTTTCAATGGCAAAAATCAATGAATATTGTAAATGCACAAACAGTAATTTCTCCGCATTGCAAGGTGCAATTCTGAAATTTTTTGCTTTTTCCTGCTCCTCTTAGCATGATAAAGAAGATTCAAAGAGAGTGAGATGCCAGCTCCTTTCATTCAGTCAGTAGCTTCAATCATTTCTGGATGTTTTTCAATGGCAAAAATCAATGAATATTGTAAATGCACAAACTGTAATTTCTCCGCATTGCAAGGTGCAATTCTGAAATTTTTTGCTTTTTCCTGCTCCTCTTAGCATGATAAAGAAGATTCAAAGAGAGTGAGATGCCAGCTCCTTTCATTCAGTCAGTAGCTTCAATCATTTCTGGACGTTTTTCAATGGCAAAAATCAATGAATATTGTAAATGCACAAACAGTAATTTCTCCGCATTGCAAGGTGCAATTCTGAAATTTTTTGCTTTTTCCTGCTCCTCTTAGCATGATAAAGAAGATTCAAAGAGAGTGAGATGCCAGCTCCTTTCATTCAGTCAGTAGCTTCAAACATTTCTGGTATATGAATAACATGATGTTTTTCAATGGCAAAAATCAATGAATATTGTAAATGCACAAACAGTAATTTCTCCACATTGCAAGGTGCAATTCTGAAATTTTTTGCTTTTTCCTGCTCCTCTTAGCATGATAAAGAAGATTCAAAGAGAGTGAGATGCCAGCTCCTTTCATTCAGTCAGTAGCTTCAAACATTTCTGGTATATGAATAACATGATGTTTTTCAATGGCAAAAATCAATGAATATTGTAAATGCACAAACAGTAATTTCTCCGCATTGCAAGGTGCAATTCTGAAATTTTTTGCTTTTTCCTGCTCCTCTTAGCATGATAAAGAAGATTCAAAGAGAGTGAGATGCCAGCTCCTTTCATTCAGTCAGTAGCTTCAATCATTTCTGGACGTTTTTCAATGGCAAAAATCAATGAATATTGTAAATGCACAAACAGTAATTTCTCCGCATTGCAAGGTGCAATTCTGAAATTTTTTGCTTTTTCCTGCTCCTCTTAGCATGATAAAGAAGATTCAAAGAGAGTGAGATGTCAGCTCCTTTCATTCAGTCAGTAGCTTCAAACATTTCTGGTATATGAATAACATGATGTTTTTCAATGGCAAAAATCAATGAATATTGTAAATGCACAAACAGTAATTTCTCCGCATTGCAAGGTGCAATTCTGAAATTTTTTGCTTTTTCCTGCTCCTCTTAGCATGATAAAGAAGATTCAAAGAGAGTGAGATGCCAGCTGCTTTCATTCAGTCAGTAGCTTCAATCATTTCTGGACGTTTTTCAATGGCAAAAATCAATGAATATTGTAAATGCACAAACAGTAATTTCTCCGCATTGCAAGGTGCAATTCTGAAATTTTTTGCTTTTTCCTGCTCCTCTTAGCATGATAAAGAAGATTCAAAGAGAGTGAGATGCCAGCTCCTTTCGTTCAGTCAGTAGCTTCAATCATTTCTGGACGTTTTTCAATGGCAAAAATCATTGAATATTATAAATGCACAAACAGTAATTTCTCCGCATTGCAAGGTGCAATTCTGAAATTTTTTACTTTTTCCTGCTCCTCTTAGCATGATAAAGAAGATTCAAAGAGAGTGAGATGCCAGCTCCTTTCATTCAGTCAGTAGCTTCAATCATTTCTGGTATATGAATAACATGATGTTTTTCAATGGCAAAAATCAATGAATATTGTAAATGCACAAACAGTAATTTCTCCGCATTGCAAGGTGCAATTCTGAAATTTTTTGCTTTTTCCTGCTCCTCTTAGCATGATAAAGAAGATTCAAAGAGAGTGAGATGCCAGCTCCTTTCATTCAGTCAGTAGCTTCAATCATTTCTGGACGTTTTTCAATGGCAAAAATCAATGAATATTGTAAATGCACAAACAGTAATTTCTCCGCATTGCAAGGTGCAATTCTGAAATTTTTTGCTTTTTCCTGCTCCTCTTAGCATGATAAACAAGATTCAAAGAGAGTGAGATGCCAGCTCCTTTCATTCAGTCAGTAGCTTCAATCATTTCTGGACGTTTTTCAATGGCAAAAATCAATGAATATTGTAAATGCACAAACAGTAATTTCTCCGCATTGCAAGGTGCAATTCTGAAATTTTTTGCTTTTTCCTGCTCCTCTTAGCATGATAAAGAAGATTCAAAGAGAGTGAGATACCAGCTCCTTTCATTCAGTCAGTAGCTTCACACATTTCTGGTATATGAATAACATGATGTTTTTCAATGGCAAAAATCAATGAATATTGTAAATGCACAAACAGTAATTTCTCCGCATTGCAAGGTGTAAGTCTGAAATTTTTTGCTTTTTCCTGCTCCTCTTAGTATGATAAAGAAGATTCAAAGAGAGTGAGATGCCAGCTCCTTTCATTCAGTCAGTAGCTTCAATCATTTCTGGATGTTTTTCAATGGCAAAAATCAATGAATATTGTAAATGCACAAACTGTAATTTCTCCGTATTGCAAAGTGCAATTCTGAAATTTTTTGCTTTTTCCTGCTCCTCTTAGCATGATAAAGAAGATTCAAAGAGAGTGAGATGCCAGCTCCTTTCATTTAGTCAGTACCTTCAATCATTTCTGGACGTTTTTCAATGGCAAAAATCAATGAATATTGTAAATGCACAAACAGTAATTTCTCCGCATTGCAAGGTGCAATTCTGAAATTTTTTGCTTTTTCCCGCTCCTCTTAGCATGATAAAGAAGATTCAAAGAGAGTGAGGTGCCAGCTCCTTTCATTCAGTCAGTAGCTTCAAACATTTCTGGTATATGAATAACATGTTTTTCAATGGCAAAAATCAATGAATATTGTAAATGCACAAACAGTAATTTCTCCGCATTGCAAGGTGCAATTCTGAAATTTTTTGATTTTTCCTGCTCCTCTTAGCATGATAAAGAAGATTCAAAGAGAGTGAGATGCCAGCTCCTTTCATTCAGTCAGTAGCTTCAATCATTTCTGGATGTTTTTCAATGGCAAAAATCAATGAATATTGTAAATGCACAAACAGTAATTTCTCCGCATTGCAAGGTGCAATTCTGAAATTTTTTGCTTTTTCCTGCTCCTCTTAGCATGATAAAGAAGATTCAAAGAGAGTGAGATGCCAGCTCCTTTCATTCAGTCAGTAGCTTCAAACATTTCTGGTATATGAATAACATGATGTTTTTCAATGGCAAAAATCAATGAATATTGTAAATGCACAAACAGTAATTTCTCCGCATTGCAAGGTGCAATTCTGAAATTTTTTGCTTTTTCCTGCTCCTCTTAGCATGATAAAGAAGATTCAAAGAGAGTGAGATGCCAGCTCCTTTCATTCAGTCAGTAGCTTCAATCATTTCTGGACGTTTTTCAATGGCAAAAATCAATGAATATTGTAAATGCACAAACAGTAATTTCTCCGCATTGCAAGGTGCAATTCTGAAATTTTTTGCTTTTCCCTGCTCCTCTTAGCATGATAAAGAAGATTCAAAGAGAGTGAGATGCCAGCTCCTTTCGTTCAGTCAGTAGCTTCAATCATTTCTGGTATATGAATAACATGATGTTTTTCAATGGCAAAAATCAATGAATATTGTAAATGCACAAACAGTAATTTCTCCGCATTGCAAGGTGCAATTCTGAAATTTTTTGCTTTTTCCTGCTCCTCTTAGCATGATAAAGAAGATTCAAAGAGAGTGAGATGCCAGCTCCTTTCATTCAGTCAGTAGCTTCAATCATTTCTGGATGTTTTTCAATGGCAAAAATCAATAAATATTGTAAATGCACAAACTGTAATTTCTCCGCATTGCAAGGTGCAATTCTGAAATTTTTTGCTTTTTCCTGCTCCTCTTAGCATGATAAAGAAGATTCAAAGAGAGTGAGATGCCAGCTCCTTTCATTCAGTCAGTAGCTTCAATCATTTCTGGACGTTTTTCAGTGGCAAAAATCAATGAATATTGTAAATGCACAAACAGTAATTTCTCCGCATTGCAAGGTGCAATTCTGAAATTTTTTGCTTTTTCCTGCTCCTCTTAGCATGATAAAGAAGATTCAAAGAGAGTGAGATGCCAGCTCCTTTCATTCAGTCAGTACCTTCAATCATTTCTGGACGTTTTTCAATGGCAAAAATCAATGAATATTGTAAATGCACAAACAGTAATTTCTCCGCATTGCAAGGTGCAAGTCTGAAATTTTTTGCTTTTTCCTGCTCCTCTTAGCATGATAAAGAAGATTCGAAGAGAGTGAGATGCCAGCTAATTTCATTCAGTCAGTAGCTTCAATCATTTCTGGACGTTTTTCAATGGTAAAAATCAATGAATTTTGTAAATGCACAAACAGTAATTTCTCCACATTGCAAGGTGCAATTCTGAAATTTTTTGCTTTTTCCTGCTCCTCTTAGCATGATAAAGAAGATTCAAAGAGAGTGAGATGCCAGCTCCTTTCATTCAGTCAGTAGCTTCAAACATTTCTGGTATATGAATAACATGATGTTTTTCAATGGCAAAAATCAATGAATATTGTAAATGCACAAACAGTAATTTCTCCGCATTGCAAGGTGCAATTCTGAAATTTTTTGCTTTTTCCTGCTCCTCTTAGCATGATAAAGAAGATTCAAAGAGAGTGAGATGCCAGCTCCTTTCATTCAGTCAGTAGCTTCAATCATTTCTGGATGTTTTTCAATGGCAAAAATCAATGAATATTGTAAATGCACAAACTGTAATTTCTCCGCATTGCAAGGTGCAATTCTGAAATTTTTTGCTTTTTCCTGCTCCTCTTAGCATGATAAAGAAGATTCAAAGAGAGTGAGATGCCAGCTCCTTTCATTCAGTCAGTAGCTTCAATCATTTCTGGACGTTTTTCAATGGCAAAAATCAATGAATATTGTAAATGCACAAACAGTAATTTCTCCGCATTGCAAGGTGCAATTCTGAAATTTTTTGCTTTTTCCTGCTCCTCTTAGCATGATAAAGAAGATTCAAAGAGAGTGAGATGCCAGCTCCTTTCATTCAGTCAGTAGCTTCAATCATTTCTGGACGTTTTTCAATGGCAAAAATCAATGAATATTGTAAATGCACAAACAGTAATTTCTCCGCATTGCAAGGTGCAATTCTGAAATTTTTTGCTTTTTCCCGCTCCTCTTAGCATGATAAAGAAGATTCAAAGAGAGTGAGGTGCCAGCTCCTTTCATTCAGTCAGTAGCTTCAAACATTTCTGGTATATGAATAACATGTTTTTCAATGGCAAAAATCAATGAATATTGTAAATGCACAAACAGTAATTTCTCCGCATTGCAAGGTGCAAGTCTGAAATTTTTTGCTTTTTCCTGCTCCTCTTAGTATGATAAAGAAGATTCAAAGAGAGTGAGATGCCAGCTCCTTTCATTCAGTCAGTAGCTTCAATCATTTCTGGATGTTTTTCAATGGCAAAAATCAATGAATATTGTAAATGCACAAACTGTAATTTCTCCGTATTGCAAAGTGCAATTCTGAAATTTTTTGCTTTTTCCTGCTCCTCTTAGCATGATAAAGAAGATTCAAAGAGAGTGAGATGCCAGCTCCTTTCATTCAGTCAGTAGCTTCAATCATTTCTGGACGTTTTTTAATGGCAAAAATCAATGAATATTGTAAATGCACAAACAGTAATTTCTCCGCATTGCAAGGTGCAATTCTGAAATTTTTTGCTTTTTCCTGCTCCTCTTAGCATGATAAAGAAGATTCAAAGAGAGTGAGATGCCAGCTCCTTTCATTTAGTCAGTACCTTCAATCATTTCTGGACGTTTTTCAATGGCAAAAATCAATGAATATTGTAAATGCACAAACAGTAATTTCTCCGCATTGCAAGGTGCAATTCTGAAATTTTTTGCTTTTTCCCGCTCCTCTTAGCATGATAAAGAAGATTCAAAGAGAGTGAGGTGCCAGCTCCTTTCATTCAGTCAGTAGCTTCAAACATTTCTGGTATATGAATAACATGTTTTTCAATGGCAAAAATCAATGAATATTGTAAATGCACAAACAGTAATTTCTCCGCATTGCAAGGTGCAATTCTGAAATTTTTTGATTTTTCCTGCTCCTCTTAGCATGATAAAGAAGATTCAAAGAGAGTGAGATGCCAGCTCCTTTCATTCAGTCAGTAGCTTCAATCATTTCTGGATGTTTTTCAATGGCAAAAATCAATGAATATTGTAAATGCACAAACAGTAATTTCTCCGCATTGCAAGGTGCAATTCTGAAATTTTTTGCTTTTTCCTGCTCCTCTTAGCATGATAAAGAAGATTCAAAGAGAGTGAGATGCCAGCTCCTTTCATTCAGTCAGTAGCTTCAAACATTTCTGGTATATGAATAACATGATGTTTTTCAATGGCAAAAATCAATGAATATTGTAAATGCACAAACAGTAATTTCTCCGCATTGCAAGGTGCAATTCTGAAATTTTTTGCTTTTTCCTGCTCCTCTTAGCATGATAAAGAAGATTCAAAGAGAGTGAGATGCCAGCTCCTTTCATTCAGTCAGTAGCTTCAAACATTTCTGGTATATGAATAACATGATGTTTTTCAATGGCAAAAATCAATGAATATTGTAAATGCACAAACAGTAATTTCTCCGCATTGCAAGGTGCAAGTCTGAGATTTTTTGCTTTTTCCTGCTCCTCTTAGCATGATAAAGAAGATTCAAAGAGAGTGAGATGCCAGCTACTTTCATTCAGTCAGTAGCTTCAATCATTTCTGGACGTTTTTCAATGGTAAAAATCAATGAATATTGTAAATGCACAAACAGTAATTTCTCCACATTGCAAGGTGCAATTCTGAAATTTTTTGCTTTTTCCTGCTCCTCTTAGCATGATAAAGAAGATTCAAAGAGAGTGAGATGCCAGCTCCTTTCATTCAGTCAGTAGCTTCAAACATTTCTGGTATATGAATAACATGATGTTTTTCAATGGCAAAAATCAATGAATATTGTAAATGCACAAACAGTAATTTCTCCGCATTGCAAGGTGCAATTCTGAAATTTTTTGCTTTTTCCTGCTCCTCTTAGCATGATAAAGAAGATTCAAAGAGAGTGAGATGCCAGCTCCTTTCATTCAGTCAGTAGCTTCAATCATTTCTGGATGTTTTTCAATGGCAAAAATCAATAAATATTGTAAATGCACAAACTGTAATTTCTCCGCATTGCAAGGTGCAATTCTGAAATTTTTTGCTTTTTCCTGCTCCTCTTAGCATGATAAAGAAGATTCAAAGAGAGTGAGATGCCAGCTCCTTTCATTCAGTCAGTAGCTTCAATCATTTCTGGACGTTTTTCAGTGGCAAAAATCAATGAATATTGTAAATGCACAAACAGTAATTTCTCCGCATTGCAAGGTGCAATTCTGAAATTTTTTGCTTTTTCCTGCTCCTCTTAGCATGATAAAGAAGATTCAAAGAGAGTGAGATGCCAGCTCCTTTCATTCAGTCAGTACCTTCAATCATTTCTGGACGTTTTTCAATGGCAAAAATCAATTAATATTGTAAATGCACAAACAGTAATTTCTCCGCATTGCAAGGTGCAAGTCTGAAATTTTTTGCTTTTTCCTGCTCCTCTTAGCATGATAAAGAAGATTCGAAGAGAGTGAGATGCCAGCTACTTTCATTCAGTCAGTAGCTTCAATCATTTCTGGACGTTTTTCAATGGTAAAAATCAATGAATATTGTAAATGCACAAACAGTAATTTCTCCACATTGCAAGGTGCAATTCTGAAATTTTTTGCTTTTTCCTGCTCCTCATAGCATGATAAAGAAGATTCAAAGAGAGTGAGATGCCAGCTCCTTTCATTCAGTCAGTAGCTTCAAACATTTCTGGTATATGAATAACATGATGTTTTTCAATGGCAAAAATCAATGAATATTGTAAATGCACAAACAGTAATTTCTCCGCATTGCAAGGTGCAATTCTGAAATTTTTTGCTTTTTCCTGCTCCTCTTAGCATGATAAAGAAGATTCAAAGAGAGTGAGATGCCAGCTCCTTTCATTCAGTCAGTAGCTTCAATCATTTCTGGATGTTTTTCAATGGCAAAAATCAATGAATATTGTAAATGCACAAACTGTAATTTCTCCGCATTGCAAGGTGCAATTCTGAAATTTTTTGCTTTTTCCTGCTCCTCTTAGCATGATAAAGAAGATTCAAAGAGAGTGAGATGCCAGCTCCTTTCATTCAGTCAGTAGCTTCAATCATTTCTGGACGTTTTTCAATGGCAAAAATCAATGAATATTGTAAATGCACAAACAGTAATTTCTCCGCATTGCAAGGTGCAATTCTGAAATTTTTTGCTTTTTCCTGCTCCTCTTAGCATGATAAAGAAGATTCAAAGAGAGTGAGATGCCAGCTCCTTTCATTCAGTCAGTAGCTTCAATCATTTCTGGACGTTTTTCAATGGCAAAAATCAATGAATATTGTAAATGCACAAACAGTAATTTCTCCGCATTGCAAGGTGCAATTCTGAAATTTTTTGCTTTTTCCCGCTCCTCTTAGCATGATAAAGAAGATTCAAAGAGAGTGAGGTGCCAGCTCCTTTCATTCAGTCAGTAGCTTCAAACATTTCTGGTATATGAATAACATGTTTTTCAATGGCAAAAATCAATGAATATTGTAAATGCACAAACAGTAATTTCTCCGCATTGCAAGGTGCAATTCTGAAATTTTTTGATTTTTCCTGCTCCTCTTAGCATGATAAAGAAGATTCAAAGAGAGTGAGATGCCAGCTCCTTTCATTCAGTCAGTAGCTTCAATCATTTCTGGACGTTTTTCAATGGCAAAAATCAATGAATATTGTAAAAGCACAAAGAGTAATTTCTCCGCATTGCAAGGTGCAATTCTGAAATTTTTTGCTTTTTCCTGCTCCTCTTAGCATGATAAAGAAGATTCAAAGAGAGTGAGATGCCAGCTCCTTTCATTCAGTCAGTAGCTTCAAACATTTCTGGTATATGAATAACATGATGTTTTTCAATGGCAAAAATCAATGAATATTGTAAATGCACAAACAGTAATTTCTCCGCATTGCAAGGTGCAATTCTGAAATTTTTTGCTTTTTCCTGCTCCTCTTAGCATGATAAAGAAGATTCAAAGAGAGTGAGATGCCAGCTCCTTTCATTCAGTCAGTAGCTTCAAACATTTCTGGTATATGAATAACGATGTTTTTCAATGGCAAAAATCAATGAATATTGTAAATGCACAAACAGTAATTTCTCCGCATTGCAAGGTGCAAGTCTGAAATTTTTTGCTTTTTCCTGCTCCTCTTAGCATGATAAAGAAGATTCAAAGAGAGTGAGATGCCAGCTACTTTCATTCAGTCAGTAGCTTCAATCATTTCTGGACGTTTTTCAATGGTAAAAATCAATGAATATTGTAAATGCACAAACAGTAATTTCTCCACATTGCAAGGTGCAATTCTGAAATTTTTTGCTTTTTCCTGCTCCTATTAGCATGATAAAGAAGATTCAAAGAGAGTGAGATGCCAGCTCCTTTCATTCAGTCAGTAGCTTCAATCATTTCTGGACGTTTTTCAGTGGCAAAAATCAATGAATATTGTAAATGCACAAACAGTAATTTCTCTGCATTGCAAGGTGCAATTCTGAAATTTTTTGCTTTTTCCTGCTCCTCTTAGCATGATAAAGAAGATTCAAAGAGAGTGAGATGCCAGCTCCTTTCATTCAGTCAGTACCTTCAATCATTTCTGGACGTTTTTCAATGGCAAAAATCAATGAATATTGTAAATGCACAAACAGTAATTTCTCCGCATTGCAAGGTGCAATTCTGAAATTTTTTGCTTTTTCCCGCTCCTCTTAGCATGATAAAGAAGATTCAAAGAGAGTGAGGTGCCAGCTCCTTTCATTCAGTCAGTAGCTTCAAACATTTCTGGTATATGAATAACATGTTTTTCAATGGCAAAAATCAATGAATATTGTAAATGCACAAACAGTAATTTCTCCGCATTGCAATGTGCAATTCTGAAATTTTTTGATTTTTCCTGCTCCTCTTAGCATGATAAAGAAGATTCAAAGAGAGTGAGATGCCAGCTCCTTTCATTCAGTCAGTAGCTTCAATCATTTCTGGACGTTTTTCAATGGCAAAAATCAATGAATATTGTAAATGCACAAACAGTAATTTCTCCGCATTGCAAGGTGCAATTCTGAAATTTTTTGCTTTTTCCTGCTCCTCTTAGCATGATAAAGAAGATTCCAAGAGAGTGAGATGCCAGCTCCTTTCATTCAGTCAGTAGCTTCAATCATTTCTGGACGTTTTTCAATGGCAAAAATCAATGAATATTGTAAATGCACAAACAGTAATTTCTCCGCATTGCAAGGTGCAATTCTGAAATTTTTTGCTTTTTCCTGCTCCTCTTAGCATGATAAAGAAGATTCAAAGAGAGTGAGATGCCAGCTCCTTTCATTCAGTCAGTAGCTTCAAACATTTCTGGTATATGAATAACATGATGTTTTTCAATGGCAAAAATCAATGAATATTGTAAATGCACAAACAGTAATTTCTCCGCATTGCAAGGTGCAAGTCTGAAATTTTTTGCTTTTTCCTGCTCCTCTTAGCATGATAAAGAAGATTCAAAGAGAGTGAGATGCCAGCTCCTTTCATTCAGTCAGTAGCTTCAATCATTTCTGGATGTTTTTCAATGGCAAAAATCAATGAATATTGTAAATGCACAAACAGTAATTTCTCCGCATTGCAAGGTGCAATTCTGAAATTTTTTGCTTTTTCCTGCTCCTCTTAGCATGATAAAGAAGATTCAAAGAGAGTGAGATGTCAGCTCCTTTCATTCAGTCAGTAGCTTCAAACATTTCTGGTATATGAATAACATGATGTTTTTCAATGGCAAAAATCAATGAATATTGTAAATGCACAAACAGTAATTTCTCCGCATTGCAAGGTGCAATTCTGAAATTTTTTGCTTTTTCCTGCTCCTCTTAGCATGATAAAGAAGATTCAAAGAGAGTGAGATGCCAGCTCCTTTCATTCAGTCAGTAGCTTCAAACATTTCTGGTATATGAATAACATGATGTTTTTCAATGGCAAAAATCAATGAATATTGTAAATGCACAAACAGTAATTTCTCCGCATTGCAAGGTGCAAGTCTGAAATTTTTTTGCTTTTTCCTGCTCCTCTTAGCATGATAAAGAAGATTCAAAGAGAGTGAGATGCCAGCTACTTTCATTCAGTCAGTAGCTTCAATCATTTCTGGACGTTTTTCAATGGTAAAAATCAATGAATATTGTAAATGCACAAACAGTAATTTCTCCACATTGCAAGGTGCAATTCTAAAATTTTTTGCTTTTTCCTGCTCCTCTTAGCATGATAAAGAAGATTCAAAGAGAGTGAGATGCCAGCTCCTTTCATTCAGTCAGTAGCTTCAAACATTTCTGGTATATGAATAACATGATGTTTTTCAATGGCAAAAATCAATGAATATTGTAAATGCACAAACAGTAATTTCTCCGCATTGCAAGGTGCAATTCTGAAATTTTTTGCTTTTTCCTGCTCCTCTTAGCATGATAAAGAAGATTCAAAGAGAGTGAGATGCCAGCTCCTTTCATTCAGTCAGTAGCTTCAAACATTTCTGGTATATGAATAACATGATGTTTTTCAATGGCAAAAATCAATGAATATTGTAAATGCACAAACAGTAATTTCTCCGCATTGCAAGGTGCAAGTCTGAAATTTTTTGCTTTTTCCTGCTCCTCTTAGCATGATAAAGAAGATTCAAAGAGAGTGAGATGCCAGCTACTTTCATTCAGTCAGTAGCTTCAATCATTTCTGGACGTTTTTCAATGGTAAAAATCAATGAATATTGTAAATGCACAAACAGTAATTTCTCCACATTGCAAGGTGCAATTCTGAAATTTTTTGCTTTTTCCTGCTCCTCTTAGCATGATAAAGAAGATTCAAAGAGAGTGAGATGCCAGCTCCTTTCATTCAGTCAGTAGCTTCAAACATTTCTGGTATATGAATAACATGATGTTTTTCAATGGCAAAAATCAATGAATATTGTAAATGCACAAACAGTAATTTCTCCGCATTGCAAGGTGCAATTCTGAAATTTTTTGCTTTTTCCTGCTCCTCTTAGCATGATAAAGAAGATTCAAAGAGAGTGAGATGCCAGCTCCTTTCATTCAGTCAGTAGCTTCAATCATTTCTGGATGTTTTTCAATGGCAAAAATCAATGAATATTGTAAATGCACAAACTGTAATTTCTCCGCATTGCAAGGTGCAATTCTGAAATTTTTTGCTTTTTCCTGCTCCTCTTAGCATGATAAAGAAGATTCAAAGAGAGTGAGATGCCAGCTCCTTTCATTCAGTCAGTAGCTTCAATCATTTCTGGACGTTTTTCAATGGCAAAAACCAATGAATATTGTAAATGCACAAACAGTAATTTCTCCGCATTGCAAGGTGCAATTCTGAAATTTTTTGCTTTTTCCTGCTCCTCTTAGCATGATAAAGAAGATTCAAAGAGAGTGAGATGCCAGCTCCTTTCATTCAGTCAGTACCTTCAATCATTTCTGGACGTTTTTCAATGGCAAAAATCAATGAATATTGTAAATGCACAAACAGTAATTTCTCCGCATTGCAAGGTGCAATTCTGAAATTTTTTGCTTTTTCCCGCTCCTCTTAGCATGATAAAGAAGATTCAAAGAGAGTGAGGTGCCAGCTCCTTTCATTCAGTCAGTAGCTTCAAACATTTCTGGTATATGAATAACATGTTTTTCAATGGCAAAAATCAATGAATATTGTAAATGCACAAACAGTAATTTCTCCGCATTGCAAGGTGCAATTCTGAAATTTTTTGCTTTTTCCTGCTCCTCTTAGCATGATAAAGAAGATTCAAAGAGAGTGAGATGCCAGCTCCTTTCATTCAGTCAGTAGCTTAAATCATTTCTGGACGTTTTTCAATGGCAAAAATCAATGAATATTGTAAATGCACAAACAGTAATTTCTCCGCATTGCAAGGTGCAATTCTGAAATTTTTTGCTTTTTCCTGCTCCTCTTAGCATGATAAAGAAGATTCAAAGAGAGTGAGATGTCAGCTCCTTTCATTCAGTCAGTAGCTTCAAACATTTCTGGTATATGAATAACATGATGTTTTTCAATGGCAAAAATCAATGAATATTGTAAATGCACAAACAGTAATTTCTCCGCATTGCAAGGTGCAATTCTGAAATTTTTTGCTTTTTCCTGCTCCTCTTAGCATGATAAAGAAGATTCAAAGAGAGTGAGATGCCAGCTCCTTTCGTTCAGTCAGTAGCTTCAATCATTTCTGGACGTTTTTCAATGGCAAAAACCAATGAATATTGTAAATGCACAAACAGTAATTTCTCCGCATTGCAAGGTGCAATTCTGAAATTTTTTGCTTTTTCCTGCTCCTCTTAGCATGATAAAGAAGATTCAAAGAGAGTGAGATGCCAGCTCCTTTCATTCAGTCAGTACCTTCAATCATTTCTGGACGTTTTTCAATGGCAAAAATCAATGAATATTGTAAATGCACAAACTAATTTCTCCGCATTGCAAGGTGCAATTCTGAAATTTTTTGCTTTTTCCCGCTCCTCTTAGCATGATAAAGAAGATTCAAAGAGAGTGAGGTGCCAGCTCCTTTCATTCAGTCAGTAGCTTCAAACATTTCTGGTATATGAATAACATGTTTTTCAATGGCAAAAATCAATGAATATTGTAAATGCACAAACAGTAATTTCTCCGCATTGCAAGGTGCAATTCTGAAATTTTTTGCTTTTTCCTGCTCCTCTTAGCATGATAAAGAAGATTCAAAGAGAGTGAGATGCCAGCTCCTTTCATTCAGTCAGTAGCTTCAATCATTTCTGGACGTTTTTCAATGGCAAAAATCAATGAATATTGTAAATGCACAAACAGTAATTTCTCCGCATTGCAAGGTGCAATTCTGAAATTTTTTGCTTTTTCCTGCTCCTCTTAGCATGATAAAGAAGATTCAAAGAGAGTGAGATGTCAGCTCCTTTCATTCAGTCAGTAGCTTCAAACATTTCTGGTATATGAATAACATGATGTTTTTCAATGGCAAAAATCAATGAATATTGTAAATGCACAAACAGTAATTTCTCCGCATTGCAAGGTGCAATTCTGAAATTTTTTGCTTTTTCCTGCTCCTCTTAGCATGATAAAGAAGATTCAAAGAGAGTGAGATGCCAGCTCCTTTCATTCAGTCAGTAGCTTCAATCATTTCTGGATGTTTTTCAATGGCAAAAATCAATGAATATTGTAAATGCACAAACAGTAATTTCTCCGCATTGCAAGGTGCAATTCTGAAATTTTTTGCTTTTTCCTGCTCCTCTTAGCATGATAAAGAAGATTCAAAGAGAGTGAGATGCCAGCTCCTTTCATTCAGTCAGTAGCTTCAATCATTTCTGGACGTTTTTCAATGGCAAAAATCAATGAATATTGTAAATGCACAAACAGTAATTTCTCCGCATTGCAAGGTGCAATTCTGAAATTTTTTGCTTTTTCCTGCTCCTCTTAGCATGATAAAGAAGATTCAAAGAGAGTGAGATGTCAGCTCCTTTCATTCAGTCAGTAGCTTCAAACATTTCTGGTATATGAATAACATGATGTTTTTCAATGGCAAAAATCAATGAATATTGTAAATGCACAAACAGTAATTTCTCCGCATTGCAAGGTGCAATTCTGAAATTTTTTGCTTTTTCCTGCTCCTCTTAGCATGATAAAGAAGATTCAAAGAGAGTGAGATGCCAGCTCCTTTCATTCAGTCAGTAGCTTCAATCATTTCTGGATGTTTTTCAATGGCAAAAATCAATGAATATTGTAAATGCACAAACAGTAATTTCTCCGCATTGCAAGGTGCAATTCTGAAATTTTTTGCTTTTTCCTGCTCCTCTTAGCATGATAAAGAAGATTCAAAGAGAGTGAGATGCCAGCTCCTTTCGTTCAGTCAGTAGCTTCAATCATTTCTGGACGTTTTTCAATGGCAAAAATCATTGAATATTATAAATGCACAAACAGTAATTTCTCCGCATTGCAAGGTGCAATTCTGAAATTTTTTACTTTTTCCTGCTCCTCTTAGCATGATAAAGAAGATTCAAAGAGAGTGAGATGCCAGCTCCTTTCATTCAGTCAGTAGCTTCAATCATTTCTGGTATATGAATAACATGATGTTTTTCAATGGCAAAAATCAATGAATATTGTAAATGCACAAACAGTAATTTCTCCGCATTGCAAGGTGCAATTCTGAAATTTTTTGCTTTTTCCTGCTCCTCTTAGCATGATAAAGAAGATTCAAAGAGAGTGAGATGCCAGCTCCTTTCATTCAGTCAGTAGCTTCAAACATTTCTGGTATATGAATAACATGATGTTTTTCAATGGCAAAAATCAATGAATATTGTAAATGCACAAACAGTAATTTCTCCGCATTGCAAGGTGCAAGTCTGAGATTTTTTGCTTTTTCCTGCTCCTGTTAGCATGATAAAGAAGATTCAAAGAGAGTGAGATGCCAGCTACTTTCATTCAGTCAGTAGCTTCAATCATTTCTGGACGTTTTTCAATGGTAAAAATCAATGAATATTGTAAATGCACAAACAGTAATTTCTCCACATTGCAAGGTGCAATTCTGAAATTTTTTGCTTTTTCCTGCTCCTCTTAGCATGATAAAGAAGATTCAAAGAGAGTGAGATGCCAGCTCCTTTCATTCAGTCAGTAGCTTCAAACATTTCTGGTATATGAATAACATGATGTTTTTCAATGGCAAAAATCAATGAATATTGTAAATGCACAAACAGTAATTTCTCCGCATTGCAAGGTGCAATTCTGAAATTTTTTGCTTTTTCCTGCTCCTCTTAGCATGATAAAGAAGATTCAAAGAGAGTGAGATGCCAGCTCCTTTCATTCAGTCAGTAGCTTCAATCATTTCTGGATGTTTTTCAATGGCAAAAATCAATAAATATTGTAAATGCACAAACTGTAATTTCTCCGCATTGCAAGGTGCAATTCTGAAATTTTTTGCTTTTTCCTGCTCCTCTTAGCATGATAAAGAAGATTCAAAGAGAGTGAGATGCCAGCTCCTTTCATTCAGTCAGTAGCTTCAATCATTTCTGGACGTTTTTCAGTGGCAAAAATCAATGAATATTGTAAATGCACAAACAGTAATTTCTCCGCATTGCAAGGTGCAATTCTGAAATTTTTTGCTTTTTCCTGCTCCTCTTAGCATGATAAAGAAGATTCAAAGAGAGTGAGATGCCAGCTCCTTTCATTCAGTCAGTACCTTCAATCATTTCTGGACGTTTTTCAATGGCAAAAATCAATGAATATTGTAAATGCACAAACAGTAATTTCTCCGCATTGCAAGGTGCAAGTCTGAAATTTTTTGCTTTTTCCTGCTCCTCTTAGCATGATAAAGAAGATTCGAAGAGAGTGAGATGCCAGCTACTTTCATTCAGTCAGTAGCTTCAATCATTTCTGGACGTTTTTCAATGGTAAAAATCAATGAATATTGTAAATGCACAAACAGTAATTTCTCCACATTGCAAGGTGCAATTCTGAAATTTTTTGCTTTTTCCTGCTCCTCTTAGCATGATAAAGAAGATTCAAAGAGAGTGAGATGCCAGCTCCTTTCATTCAGTCAGTAGCTTCAAACATTTCTGGTATATGAATAACATGATGTTTTTCAATGGCAAAAATCAATGAATATTGTAAATGCACAAACAGTAATTTCTCCGCATTGCAAGGTGCAATTCTGAAATTTTTTGCTTTTTCCTGCTCCTCTTAGCATGATAAAGAAGATTCAAAGAGAGTGAGATGCCAGCTCCTTTCATTCAGTCAGTAGCTTCAATCATTTCTGGATGTTTTTCAATGGCAAAAATCAATGAATATTGTAAATGCACAAACTGTAATTTCTCCGCATTGCAAGGTGCAATTCTGAAATTTTTTGCTTTTTCCTGCTCCTCTTAGCATGATAAAGAAGATTCAAAGAGAGTGAGATGCCAGCTCCTTTCATTCAGTCAGTAGCTTCAATCATTTCTGGACGTTTTTCAATGGCAAAAATCAATGAATATTGTAAATGCACAAACAGTAATTTCTCCGCATTGCAAGGTGCAATTCTGAAATTTTTTGCTTTTTCCTGCTCCTCTTAGCATGATAAAGAAGATTCAAAGAGAGTGAGATGCCAGCTCCTTTCATTCAGTCAGTAGCTTCAATCATTTCTGGACGTTTTTCAATGGCAAAAATCAATGAATATTGTAAATGCACAAACAATAATTTCTCCGCATTGCAAGGTGCAATTCTGAAATTTTTTGCTTTTTCCCGCTCCTCTTAGCATGATAAAGAGGATTCAAAGAGAGTGAGGTGCCAGCTCCTTTCATTCAGTCAGTAGCTTCAAACATTTCTGGTATATGAATAACATGTTTTTCAATGGCAAAAATCAATGAATATTGTAAATGCACAAACAGTAATTTCTCCGCATTGCAAGGTGCAATTCTGAAATTTTTTGATTTTTCCTGCTCCTCTTAGCATGATAAAGAAGATTCAAAGAGAGTGAGATGCCAGCTCCTTTCATTCAGTCAGTAGCTTCAATCATTTCTGGACGTTTTTCAATGGCAAAAATCAATGAATATTGTAAAAGCACAAAGAGTAATTTCTCCGCATTGCAAGGTGCAATTCTGAAATTTTTTGCTTTTTCCTGCTCCTCTTAGCATGATAAAGAAGATTCAAAGAGAGTGAGATGCCAGCTCCTTTCATTCAGTCAGTAGCTTCAAACATTTCTGGTATATGAATAACATGATGTTTTTCAATGGCAAAAATCAATGAATATTGTAAATGCACAAACAGTAATTTCTCCGCATTGCAAGGTGCAATTCTGAAATTTTTTGCTTTTTCCTGCTCCTCTTAGCATGATAAAGAAGATTCAAAGAGAGTGAGATGCCAGCTCCTTTCATTCAGTCAGTAGCTTCAAACATTTCTGGTATATGAATAACGATGTTTTTCAATGGCAAAAATCAATGAATATTGTAAATGCACAAACAGTAATTTCTCCGCATTGCAAGGTGCAAGTCTGAAATTTTTTGCTTTTTCCTGCTCCTCTTAGCATGATAAAGAAGATTCAAAGAGAGTGAGATGCCAGCTACTTTCATTCAGTCAGTAGCTTCAATCATTTCTGGACGTTTTTCAATGGTAAAAATCAATGAATATTGTAAATGCACAAACAGTAATTTCTCCACATTGCAAGGTGCAATTCTGAAATTTTTTGCTTTTTCCTGCTCCTATTAGCATGATAAAGAAGATTCAAAGAGAGTGAGATGCCAGCTCCTTTCATTCAGTCAGTAGCTTCAATCATTTCTGGACGTTTTTCAGTGGCAAAAATCAATGAATATTGTAAATGCACAAACAGTAATTTCTCCGCATTGCAAGGTGCAATTCTGAAATTTTTTGCTTTTTCCTGCTCCTCTTAGCATGATAAAGAAGATTCAAAGAGAGTGAGATGCCAGCTCCTTTCATTCAGTCAGTACCTTCAATCATTTCTGGACGTTTTTCAATGGCAAAAATCAATGAATATTGTAAATGCACAAACAGTAATTTCTCCGCATTGCAAGGTGCAATTCTGAAATTTTTTGCTTTTTCCCGCTCCTCTTAGCATGATAAAGAAGATTCAAAGAGAGTGAGGTGCCAGCTCCTTTCATTCAGTCAGTAGCTTCAAACATTTCTGGTATATGAATAACATGTTTTTCAATGGCAAAAATCAATGAATATTGTAAATGCACAAACAGTAATTTCTCCGCATTGCAAGGTGCAATTCTGAAATTTTTTGATTTTTCCTGCTCCTCTTAGCATGATAAAGAAGATTCAAAGAGAGTGAGATGCCAGCTCCTTTCATTCAGTCAGTAGCTTCAATCATTTCTGGACGTTTTTCAATGGCAAAAATCAATGAATATTGTAAATGCACAAACAGTAATTTCTCCGCATTGCAAGGTGCAATTCTGAAATTTTTTGCTTTTTCCTGCTCCTCTTAGCATGATAAAGAAGATTCCAAGAGAGTGAGATGCCAGCTCCTTTCATTCAGTCAGTAGCTTCAATCATTTCTGGACGTTTTTCAATGGCAAAAATCAATGAATATTGTAAATGCACAAACAGTAATTTCTCCGCATTGCAAGGTGCAATTCTGAAATTTTTTGCTTTTTCCTGCTCCTCTTAGCATGATAAAGAAGATTCAAAGAGAGTGAGATGCCAGCTCCTTTCATTCAGTCAGTAGCTTCAAACATTTCTGGTATATGAATAACATGATGTTTTTCAATGGCAAAAATCAATGAATATTGAAAATGCACAAACAGTAATTTCTCCGCATTGCAAGGTGCAAGTCTGAAATTTTTTGCTTTTTCCTGCTCCTCTTAGCATGATAAAGAAGATTCAAAGAGAGTGAGATGCCAGTTACTTTCATTCAGTCAGTAGCTTCAATCATTTCTGGTCGTTTTTCAATGGTAAAAATCAATGAATATTGTAAATGCACAAACAGTAATTTCTCCACATTGCAAGGTGCAATTCTGAAATTTTTTGCTTTTTCCTGCTCCTCTTAGCATGATAAAGAAGATTCAAAGAGAGTGAGATGCCAGCTCCTTTCATTCAGTCAGTAGCTTCAAACATTTCTGGTATATGAATAACATGATGTTTTTCAATGGCAAAAATCAATGAATATTGTAAATGCACAAACAGTAATTTCTCCGCATTGCAAGGTGCAATTCTGAAATTTTTTGCTTTTTCCTGCTCCTCTTAGCATGATAAAGAAGATTCAAAGAGAGTGAGATGCCAGCTCCTTTCATTCAGTCAGTAGCTTCAAACATTTCTGGTATATGAATAACATGATGTTTTTCAATGGCAAAAATCAATGAATATTGTAAATGCACAAACAGTAATTTCTCCGCATTGCAAGGTGCAATTCTGAAATTTTTTGCTTTTTCCTGCTCCTCTTAGCATGATAAAGAAGATTCAAAGAGAGTGAGATGCCAGCTCCTTTCATTCAGTCAGTAGCTTCAATCATTTCTGGATGTTTTTCAATGGCAAAAATCAATGAATATTGTAAATGCACAAACAGTAATTTCTCCGCATTGCAAGGTGCAATTCTGAAATTTTTTGCTTTTTCCTGCTCCTCTTAGCATGATAAAGAAGATTCAAAGAGAGTGAGATGTCAGCTCCTTTCATTCAGTCAGTAGCTTCAAACATTTCTGGTATATGAATAACATGATGTTTTTCAATGGCAAAAATCAATGAATATTGTAAATGCACAAACAGTAATTTCTCCGCATTGCAAGGTGCAATTCTGAAATTTTTTGCTTTTTCCTGCTCCTCTTAGCATGATAAAGAAGATTCAAAGAGAGTGAGATGCCAGCTCCTTTCATTCAGTCAGTAGCTTCAAACATTTCTGGTATATGAATAACATGATGTTTTTCAATGGCAAAAATCAATGAATATTGTAAATGCACAAACAGTAATTTCTCCGCATTGCAAGGTGCAAGTCTGAAATTTTTTTGCTTTTTCCTGCTCCTCTTAGCATGATAAAGAAGATTCAAAGAGAGTGAGATGCCAGCTACTTTCATTCAGTCAGTAGCTTCAATCATTTCTGGACGTTTTTCAATGGTAAAAATCAATGAATATTGTAAATGCACAAACAGTAATTTCTCCACATTGCAAGGTGCAATTCTGAAATTTTTTGCTTTTTCCTGCTCCTCTTAGCATGATAAAGAAGATTCAAAGAGAGTGAGATGCCAGCTCCTTTCATTCAGTCAGTAGCTTCAAACATTTCTGGTATATGAATAACATGATGTTTTTCAATGGCAAAAATCAATGAATATTGTAAATGCACAAACAGTAATTTCTCCGCATTGCAAGGTGCAATTCTGAAATTTTTTGCTTTTTCCTGCTCCTCTTAGCATGATAAAGAAGATTCAAAGAGAGTGAGATGCCAGCTCCTTTCATTCAGTCAGTAGCTTCAAACATTTCTGGTATATGAATAACATGATGTTTTTCAATGGCAAAAATCAATGAATATTGTAAATGCACAAACAGTAATTTCTCCGCATTGCAAGGTGCAAGTCTGAAATTTTTTGCTTTTTCCTGCTCCTCTTAGCATGATAAAGAAGATTCAAAGAGAGTGAGATGCCAGCTACTTTCATTCAGTCAGTAGCTTCAATCATTTCTGGACGTTTTTCAATGGTAAAAATCAATGAATATTGTAAATGCACAAACAGTAATTTCTCCACATTGCAAGGTGCAATTCTGAAATTTTTTGCTTTTTCCTGCTCCTCTTAGCATGATAAAGAAGATTCAAAGAGAGTGAGATGCCAGCTCCTTTCATTCAGTCAGTAGCTTCAAACATTTCTGGTATATGAATAACATGATGTTTTTCAATGGCAAAAATCAATGAATATTGTAAATGCACAAACAGTAATTTCTCCGCATTGCAAGGTGCAATTCTGAAATTTTTTGCTTTTTCCTGCTCCTCTTAGCATGATAAAGAAGATTCAAAGAGAGTGAGATGCCAGCTCCTTTCATTCAGTCAGTAGCTTCAATCATTTCTGGATGTTTTTCAATGGCAAAAATCAATGAATATTGTAAATGCACAAACTGTAATTTCTCCGCATTGCAAGGTGCAATTCTGAAATTTTTTGCTTTTTCCTGCTCCTCTTAGCATGATAAAGAAGATTCAAAGAGAGTGAGATGCCAGCTCCTTTCATTCAGTCAGTAGCTTCAATCATTTCTGGACGTTTTTCAATGGCAAAAACCAATGAATATTGTAAATGCACAAACAGTAATTTCTCCGCATTGCAAGGTGCAATTCTGAAATTTTTTGCTTTTTCCTGCTCCTCTTAGCATGATAAAGAAGATTCAAAGAGAGTGAGATGCCAGCTCCTTTCATTCAGTCAGTACCTTCAATCATTTCTGGACGTTTTTCAATGGCAAAAATCAATGAATATTGTAAATGCACAAACAGTAATTTCTCCGCATTGCAAGGTGCAATTCTGAAATTTTTTGCTTTTTCCCGCTCCTCTTAGCATGATAAAGAAGATTCAAAGAGAGTGAGGTGCCAGCTCCTTTCATTCAGTCAGTAGCTTCAAACATTTCTGGTATATGAATAACATGTTTTTCAATGGCAAAAATCAATGAATATTGTAAATGCACAAACAGTAATTTCTCCGCATTGCAAGGTGCAATTCTGAAATTTTTTGCTTTTTCCTGCTCCTCTTAGCATGATAAAGAAGATTCAAAGAGAGTGAGATGCCAGCTCCTTTCATTCAGTCAGTAGCTTCAATCATTTCTGGACGTTTTTCAATGGCAAAAATCAATGAATATTGTAAATGCACAAACAGTAATTTCTCCGCATTGCAAGGTGCAATTCTGAAATTTTTTGCTTTTTCCTGCTCCTCTTAGCATGATAAAGAAGATTCAAAGAGAGTGAGATGTCAGCTCCTTTCATTCAGTCAGTAGCTTCAAACATTTCTGGTATATGAATAACATGATGTTTTTCAATGGCAAAAATCAATGAATATTGTAAATGCACAAACAGTAATTTCTCCGCATTGCAAGGTGCAATTCTGAAATTTTTTGCTTTTTCCTGCTCCTCTTAGCATGATAAAGAAGATTCAAAGAGAGTGAGATGCCAGCTCCTTTCGTTCAGTCAGTAGCTTCAATCATTTCTGGACGTTTTTCAATGGCAAAAACCAATGAATATTGTAAATGCACAAACAGTAATTTCTCCGCATTGCAAGGTGCAATTCTGAAATTTTTTGCTTTTTCCTGCTCCTCTTAGCATGATAAAGAAGATTCAAAGAGAGTGAGATGCCAGCTCCTTTCATTCAGTCAGTACCTTCAATCATTTCTGGACGTTTTTCAATTGCAAAAATCAATGAATATTGTAAATGCACAAACTAATTTCTCCGCATTGCAAGGTGCAATTCTGAAATTTTTTGCTTTTTCCCGCTCCTCTTAGCATGATAAAGAAGATTCAAAGAGAGTGAGGTGCCAGCTCCTTTCATTCAGTCAGTAGCTTCAAACATTTCTGGTATATGAATAACATGTTTTTCAATGGCAAAAATCAATGAATATTGTAAATGCACAAACAGTAATTTCTCCGCATTGCAAGGTGCAATTCTGAAATTTTTTGCTTTTTCCTGCTCCTCTTAGCATGATAAAGAAGATTCAAAGAGAGTGAGATGCCAGCTCCTTTCATTCAGTCAGTAGCTTCAATCATTTCTGGACGTTTTTCAATGGCAAAAATCAATGAATATTGTAAATGCACAAACAGTAATTTCTCCGCATTGCAAGGTGCAATTCTGAAATTTTTTGCTTTTTCCTGCTCCTCTTAGCATGATAAAGAAGATTCAAAGAGAGTGAGATGTCAGCTCCTTTCATTCAGTCAGTAGCTTCAAACATTTCTGGTATATGAATAACATGATGTTTTTCAATGGCAAAAATCAATGAATATTGTAAATGCACAAACAGTAATTTCTCCGCATTGCAAGGTGCAATTCTGAAATTTTTTGCTTTTTCCTGCTCCTCTTAGCATGATAAAGAAGATTCAAAGAGAGTGAGATGCCAGCTCCTTTCATTCAGTCAGTAGCTTCAATCATTTCTGGATGTTTTTCAATGGCAAAAATCAATGAATATTGTAAATGCACAAACAGTAATTTCTCCGCATTGCAAGGTGCAATTCTGAAATTTTTTGCTTTTTCCTGCTCCTCTTAGCATGATAAAGAAGATTCAAAGAGAGTGAGATGCCAGCTCCTTTCATTCAGTCAGTAGCTTCAATCATTTCTGGACGTTTTTCAATGGCAAAAATCAATGAATATTGTAAATGCACAAACAGTAATTTCTCCGCATTGCAAGGTGCAATTCTGAAATTTTTTGCTTTTTCCTGCTCCTCTTAGCATGATAAAGAAGATTCAAAGAGAGTGAGATGTCAGCTCCTTTCATTCAGTCAGTAGCTTCAAACATTTCTGGTATATGAATAACATGATGTTTTTCAATGGCAAAAATCAATGAATATTGTAAATGCACAAACAGTAATTTCTCCGCATTGCAAGGTGCAATTCTGAAATTTTTTGCTTTTTCCTGCTCCTCTTAGCATGATAAAGAAGATTCAAAGAGAGTGAGATGCCAGCTACTTTCATTCAGTCAGTAGCTTCAATCATTTCTGGACGTTTTTCAATGGTAAAAATCAATGAATATTGTAAATGCACAAACAGTAATTTCTCCACATTGCAAGGTGCAATTCTGAAATTTTTTGCTTTTTCCTGCTCCTCTTAGCATGATAAAGAAGATTCAAAGAGAGTGAGATGCCAGCTCCTTTCATTCAGTCAGTAGCTTCAAACATTTCTGGTATATGAATAACATGATGTTTTTCAATGGCAAAAATCAATGAATATTGTAAATGCACAAACAGTAATTTCTCCGCATTGCAAGGTGCAATTCTGAAATTTTTTGCTTTTTCCTGCTCCTCTTAGCATGATAAAGAAGATTCAAAGAGAGTGAGATGCCAGCTCCTTTCATTCAGTCAGTAGCTTCAATCATTTCTGGATGTTTTTCAATGGCAAAAATCAATGAATATTGTAAATGCACAAACTGTAATTTCTCCGCATTGCAAGGTGCAATTCTGAAATTTTTTGCTTTTTCCTGCTCCTCTTAGCATGATAAAGAAGATTCAAAGAGAGTGAGATGCCAGCTCCTTTCATTCAGTCAGTAGCTTCAATCATTTCTGGACGTTTTTCAATGGCAAAAACCAATGAATATTGTAAATGCACAAACAGTAATTTCTCCGCATTGCAAGGTGCAATTCTGAAATTTTTTGCTTTTTCCTGCTCCTCTTAGCATGATAAAGAAGATTCAAAGAGAGTGAGATGCCAGCTCCTTTCATTCAGTCAGTACCTTCAATCATTTCTGGACGTTTTTCAATGGCAAAAATCAATGAATATTGTAAATGCACAAACAGTAATTTCTCCGCATTGCAAGGTGCAATTCTGAAATTTTTTGCTTTTTCCCACTCCTCTTAGCATGATAAAGAAGATTCAAAGAGAGTGAGGTGCCAGCTCCTTTCATTCAGTCAGTAGCTTCAAACATTTCTGGTATATGAATAACATGTTTTTCAATGGCAAAAATCAATGAATATTGTAAATGCACAAACAGTAATTTCTCCGCATTGCAAGGTGCAATTCTGAAATTTTTTGCTTTTTCCTGCTCCTCTTAGCATGATAAAGAAGATTCAAAGAGAGTGAGATGCCAGCTCCTTTCATTCAGTCAGTAGCTTCAATCATTTCTGGACGTTTTTCAATGGCAAAAATCAATGAATATTGTAAATGCACAAACAGTAATTTCTCCGCATTGCAAGGTGCAATTCTGAAATTTTTTGCTTTTTCCTGCTCCTCTTAGCATGATAAAGAAGATTCAAAGAGAGTGAGATGTCAGCTCCTTTCATTCAGTCAGTAGCTTCAAACATTTCTGGTATATGAATAACATGATGTTTTTCAATGGCAAAAATCAATGAATATTGTAAATGCACAAACAGTAATTTCTCCGCATTGCAAGGTGCAATTCTGAAATTTTTTGCTTTTTCCTGCTCCTCTTAGCATGATAAAGAAGATTCAAAGAGAGTGAGATGCCAGCTCCTTTCGTTCAGTCAGTAGCTTCAATCATTTCTGGACGTTTTTCAATGGCAAAAACCAATGAATATTGTAAATGCACAAACAGTAATTTCTCCGCATTGCAAGGTGCAATTCTGAAATTTTTTGCTTTTTCCTGCTCCTCTTAGCATGATAAAGAAGATTCAAAGAGAGTGAGATGCCAGCTCCTTTCATTCAGTCAGTACCTTCAATCATTTCTGGACGTTTTTCAATGGCAAAAATCAATGAATATTGTAAATGCACAAACTAATTTCTCCGCATTGCAAGGTGCAATTCTGAAATTTTTTGCTTTTTCCCGCTCCTCTTAGCATGATAAAGAAGATTCAAAGAGAGTGAGGTGCCAGCTCCTTTCATTCAGTCAGTAGCTTCAAACATTTCTGGTATATGAATAACATGTTTTTCAATGGCAAAAATCAATGAATATTGTAAATGCACAAACAGTAATTTCTCCGCATTGCAAGGTGCAATTCTGAAATTTTTTGCTTTTTCCTGCTCCTCTTAGCATGATAAAGAAGATTCAAAGAGAGTGAGATGCCAGCTCCTTTCATTCAGTCAGTAGCTTCAATCATTTCTGGACGTTTTTCAATGGCAAAAATCAATGAATATTGTAAATGCACAAACAGTAATTTCTCCGCATTGCAAGGTGCAATTCTGAAATTTTTTGCTTTTTCCTGCTCCTCTTAGCATGATAAAGAAGATTCAAAGAGAGTGAGATGTCAGCTCCTTTCATTCAGTCAGTAGCTTCAAACATTTCTGGTATATGAATAACATGATGTTTTTCAATGGCAAAAATCAATGAATATTGTAAATGCACAAACAGTAATTTCTCCGCATTGCAAGGTGCAATTCTGAAATTTTTTGCTTTTTCCTGCTCCTCTTAGCATGATAAAGAAGATTCAAAGAGAGTGAGATGCCAGCTCCTTTCATTCAGTCAGTAGCTTCAATCATTTCTGGATGTTTTTCAATGGCAAAAATCAATGAATATTGTAAATGCACAAACAGTAATTTCTCCGCATTGCAAGGTGCAATTCTGAAATTTTTTGCTTTTTCCTGCTCCTCTTAGCATGATAAAGAAGATTCAAAGAGAGTGAGATGCCAGCTCCTTTCATTCAGTCAGTAGCTTCAATCATTTCTGGACGTTTTTCAATGGCAAAAATCAATGAATATTGTAAATGCACAAACAGTAATTTCTCCGCATTGCAAGGTGCAATTCTGAAATTTTTTGCTTTTTCCTGCTCCTCTTAGCATGATAAAGAAGATTCAAAGAGAGTGAGATGTCAGCTCCTTTCATTCAGTCAGTAGCTTCAAACATTTCTGGTATATGAATAACATGATGTTTTTCAATGGCAAAAATCAATGAATATTGTAAATGCACAAACAGTAATTTCTCCGCATTGCAAGGTGCAATTCTGAAATTTTTTGCTTTTTCCTGCTCCTCTTAGCATGATAAAGAAGATTCAAAGAGAGTGAGATGCCAGCTCCTTTCATTCAGTCAGTAGCTTCAATCATTTCTGGATGTTTTTCAATGGCAAAAATCAATGAATATTGTAAATGCACAAACAGTAATTTCTCCGCATTGCAAGGTGCAATTCTGAAATTTTTTGCTTTTTCCTGCTCCTCTTAGCATGATAAAGAAGATTCAAAGAGAGTGAGATGCCAGCTCCTTTCGTTCAGTCAGTAGCTTCAATCATTTCTGGACGTTTTTCAATGGCAAAAATCATTGAATATTATAAATGCACAAACAGTAATTTCTCCGCATTGCAAGGTGCAATTCTGAAATTTTTTACTTTTTCCTGCTCCTCTTAGCATGATAAAGAAGATTCAAAGAGAGTGAGATGCCAGCTCCTTTCATTCAGTCAGTAGCTTCAATCATTTCTGGTATATGAATAACATGATGTTTTTCAATGGCAAAAATCAATGAATATTGTAAATGCACAAACAGTAATTTCTCCGCATTGCAAGGTGCAATTCTGAAATTTTTTGCTTTTTCCTGCTCCTCTTAGCATGATAAAGAAGATTCAAAGAGAGTGAGATGCCAGCTCCTTTCATTCAGTCAGTAGCTTCAAACATTTCTGGTATATGAATAACATGATGTTTTTCAATGGCAAAAATCAATGAATATTGTAAATGCACAAACAGTAATTTCTCCGCATTGCAAGGTGCAAGTCTGAAATTTTTTGCTTTTTCCTGCTCCTCTTAGCATGATAAAGAAGATTCAAAGAGAGTGAGATGCCAGCTACTTTCATTCAGTCAGTAGCTTCAATCATTTCTGGACGTTTTTCAATGGTAAAAATCAATGAATATTGTAAATGCACAAACAGAAATTTCTCCACATTGCAAGGTGCAATTCTGAAATTTTTTGCTTTTTCCTGCTCCTCTTAGCATGATAAAGAAGATTCAAAGAGAGTGAGATGCCAGCTCCTTTCATTCAGTCAGTAGCTTCAAACATTTCTGGTATATGAATAACATGATGTTTTTCAATGGCAAAAATCAATGAATATTGTAAATGCACAAACAGTAATTTCTCCACATTGCAAGGTGCAATTCTGAAATTTTTTGCTTTTTCCTGCTCCTCTTAGCATGATAAAGAAGATTCAAAGAGAGTGAGATGCCAGCTCCTTTCATTCAGTCAGTAGCTTCAAACATTTCTGGTATATGAATAACATGATGTTTTTCAATGGCAAAAATCAATGAATATTGTAAATGCACAAACAGTAATTTCTCCGCATTGCAAGGTGCAATTCTGAAATTTTTTGCTTTTTCCTGCTCCTCTTAGCATGATAAAGAAGATTCAAAGAGAGTGAGATGCCAGCTCCTTTCATTCAGTCAGTAGCTTCAATCATTTCTGGACGTTTTTCAATGGCAAAAATCAATGAATATTGTAAATGCACAAACAGTAATTTCTCCGCATTGCAAGGTGCAATTCTGAAATTTTTTGCTTTTTCCTGCTCCTCTTAGCATGATAAAGAAGATTCAAAGAGAGTGAGATGTCAGCTCCTTTCATTCAGTCAGTAGCTTCAAACATTTCTGGTATATGAATAACATGATGTTTTTCAATGGCAAAAATCAATGAATATTGTAAATGCACAAACAGTAATTTCTCCGCATTGCAAGGTGCAATTCTGAAATTTTTTGCTTTTTCCTGCTCCTCTTAGCATGATAAAGAAGATTCAAAGAGAGTGAGATGCCAGCTCCTTTCATTCAGTCAGTAGCTTCAATCATTTCTGGACGTTTTTCAATGGCAAAAATCAATGAATATTGTAAATGCACAAACAGTAATTTCTCCGCATTGCAAGGTGCAATTCTGAAATTTTTTGCTTTTTCCTGCTCCTCTTAGCATGATAAAGAAGATTCAAAGAGAGTGAGATGCCAGCTCCTTTCGTTCAGTCAGTAGCTTCAATCATTTCTGGACGTTTTTCAATGGCAAAAATCATTGAATATTATAAATGCACAAACAGTAATTTCTCCGCATTGCAAGGTGCAATTCTGAAATTTTTTACTTTTTCCTGCTCCTCTTAGCATGATAAAGAAGATTCAAAGAGAGTGAGATGCCAGCTCCTTTCATTCAGTCAGTAGCTTCAATCATTTCTGGTATATGAATAACATGATGTTTTTCAATGGCAAAAATCAATGAATATTGTAAATGCACAAACAGTAATTTCTCCGCATTGCAAGGTGCAATTCTGAAATTTTTTGCTTTTTCCTGCTCCTCTTAGCATGATAAAGAAGATTCAAAGAGAGTGAGATGCCAGCTCCTTTCATTCAGTCAGTAGCTTCAATCATTTCTGGACGTTTTTCAATGGCAAAAATCAATGAATATTGTAAATGCACAAACAGTAATTTCTCCGCATTGCAAGGTGCAATTCTGAAATTTTTTGCTTTTTCCTGCTCCTCTTAGCATGATAAAGAAGATTCAAAGAGAGTGAGATGTCAGCTCCTTTCATTCAGTCAGTAGCTTCAAACATTTCTGGTATATGAATAACATGATGTTTTTCAATGGCAAAAATCAATGAATATTGTAAATGCACAAACAGTAATTTCTCCGCATTGCAAGGTGCAATTCTGAAATTTTTTGCTTTTTCCTGCTCCTCTTAGCATGATAAAGAAGATTCAAAGAGAGTGAGATGCCAGCTCCTTTCATTCAGTCAGTAGCTTCAATCATTTCTGGATGTTTTTCAATGGCAAAAATCAATGAATATTGTAAATGCACAAACAGTAATTTCTCCGCATTGCAAGGTGCAATTCTGAAATTTTTTGCTTTTTCCTGCTCCTCTTAGCATGATAAAGAAGATTCAAAGAGAGTGAGATGCCAGCTCCTTTCATTCAGTCAGTAGCTTCAATCATTTCTGGACGTTTTTCAATGGCAAAAATCAATGAATATTGTAAATGCACAAACAGTAATTTCTCCGCATTGCAAGGTGCAATTCTGAAATTTTTTGCTTTTTCCTGCTCCTCTTAGCATGATAAAGAAGATTCAAAGAGAGTGAGATGTCAGCTCTTTTCATTCAGTCAGTAGCTTCAAACATTTCTGGTATATGAATAACATGATGTTTTTCAATGGCAAAAATCAATGAATATTGTAAATGCACAAACAGTAATTTCTCCGCATTGCAAGGTGCAATTCTGAAATTTTTTGCTTTTTCCTGCTCCTCTTAGCATGATAAAGAAGATTCAAAGAGAGTGAGATGCCAGCTCCTTTCATTCAGTCAGTAGCTTCAATCATTTCTGGATGTTTTTCAATGGCAAAAATCAATGAATATTGTAAATGCACAAACAGTAATTTCTCCGCATTGCAAGGTGCAATTCTGAAATTTTTTGCTTTTTCCTGCTCCTCTTAGCATGATAAAGAAGATTCAAAGAGAGTGAGATGCCAGCTCCTTTCGTTCAGTCAGTAGCTTCAATCATTTCTGGACGTTTTTCAATGGCAAAAATCATTGAATATTATAAATGCACAAACAGTAATTTCTCCGCATTGCAAGGTGCAATTCTGAAATTTTTTACTTTTTCCTGCTCCTCTTAGCATGATAAAGAAGATTCAAAGAGAGTGAGATGCCAGCTCCTTTCATTCAGTCAGTAGCTTCAATCATTTCTGGTATATGAATAACATGATGTTTTTCAATGGCAAAAATCAATGAATATTGTAAATGCACAAACAGTAATTTCTCCGCATTGCAAGGTGCAATTCTGAAATTTTTTGCTTTTTCCTGCTCCTCTTAGCATGATAAAGAAGATTCAAAGAGAGTGAGATGCCAGCTCCTTTCATTCAGTCAGTAGCTTCAAACATTTCTGGTATATGAATAACATGATGTTTTTCAATGGCAAAAATCAATGAATATTGTAAATGCACAAACAGTAATTTCTCCGCATTGCAAGGTGCAAGTCTGAAATTTTTTGCTTTTTCCTGCTCCTCTTAGCATGATAAAGAAGATTCAAAGAGAGTGAGATGCCAGCTACTTTCATTCAGTCAGTAGCTTCAATCATTTCTGGACGTTTTTCAATGGTAAAAATCAATGAATATTGTAAATGCACAAACAGAAATTTCTCCACATTGCAAGGTGCAATTCTGAAATTTTTTGCTTTTTCCTGCTCCTCTTAGCATGATAAAGAAGATTCAAAGAGAGTGAGATGCCAGCTCCTTTCATTCAGTCAGTAGCTTCAAACATTTCTGGTATATGAATAACATGATGTTTTTCAATGGCAAAAATCAATGAATATTGTAAATGCACAAACAGTAATTTCTCCACATTGCAAGGTGCAATTCTGAAATTTTTTGCTTTTTCCTGCTCCTCTTAGCATGATAAAGAAGATTCAAAGAGAGTGAGATGCCAGCTCCTTTCATTCAGTCAGTAGCTTCAAACATTTCTGGTATATGAATAACATGATGTTTTTCAATGGCAAAAATCAATGAATATTGTAAATGCACAAACAGTAATTTCTCCGCATTGCAAGGTGCAATTCTGAAATTTTTTGCTTTTTCCTGCTCCTCTTAGCATGATAAAGAAGATTCAAAGAGAGTGAGATGCCAGCTCCTTTCATTCAGTCAGTAGCTTCAATCATTTCTGGACGTTTTTCAATGGCAAAAATCAATGAATATTGTAAATGCACAAACAGTAATTTCTCCGCATTGCAAGGTGCAATTCTGAAATTTTTTGCTTTTTCCTGCTCCTCTTAGCATGATAAAGAAGATTCAAAGAGAGTGAGATGTCAGCTCCTTTCATTCAGTCAGTAGCTTCAAACATTTCTGGTATATGAATAACATGATGTTTTTCAATGGCAAAAATCAATGAATATTGTAAATGCACAAACAGTAATTTCTCCGCATTGCAAGGTGCAATTCTGAAATTTTTTGCTTTTTCCTGCTCCTCTTAGCATGATAAAGAAGATTCAAAGAGAGTGAGATGCCAGCTCCTTTCATTCAGTCAGTAGCTTCAATCATTTCTGGACGTTTTTCAATGGCAAAAATCAATGAATATTGTAAATGCACAAACAGTAATTTCTCCGCATTGCAAGGTGCAATTCTGAAATTTTTTGCTTTTTCCTGCTCCTCTTAGCATGATAAAGAAGATTCAAAGAGAGTGAGATGCCAGCTCCTTTCGTTCAGTCAGTAGCTTCAATCATTTCTGGACGTTTTTCAATGGCAAAAATCATTGAATATTATAAATGCACAAACAGTAATTTCTCCGCATTGCAAGGTGCAATTCTGAAATTTTTTACTTTTTCCTGCTCCTCTTAGCATGATAAAGAAGATTCAAAGAGAGTGAGATGCCAGCTCCTTTCATTCAGTCAGTAGCTTCAATCATTTCTGGTATATGAATAACATGATGTTTTTCAATGGCAAAAATCAATGAATATTGTAAATGCACAAACAGTAATTTCTCCGCATTGCAAGGTGCAATTCTGAAATTTTTTGCTTTTTCCTGCTCCTCTTAGCATGATAAAGAAGATTCAAAGAGAGTGAGATGCCAGCTCCTTTCATTCAGTCAGTAGCTTCAATCATTTCTGGACGTTTTTCAATGGCAAAAATCAATGAATATTGTAAATGCACAAACAGTAATTTCTCCGCATTGCAAGGTGCAATTCTGAAATTTTTTGCTTTTTCATGCTCCTCTTAGCATGATAAACAAGATTCAAAGAGAGTGAGATGCCAGCTCCTTTCATTCAGTCAGTAGCTTCAATCATTTCTGGACGTTTTTCAATGGCAAAAATCAATGAATATTGTAAATGCACAAACAGTAATTTCTCCGCATTGCAAGGTGCAATTCTGAAATTTTTTGCTTTTTCCTGCTCCTCTTAGCATGATAAAGAAGATTCAAAGAGAGTGAGATGCCAGCTCCTTTCATTCAGTCAGTAGCTTCACACATTTCTGGTATATGAATAACATGATGTTTTTCAATGGCAAAAATCAATGAATATTGTAAATGCACAAACAGTAATTTCTCCGCATTGCAAGGTGCAAGTCTGAAATTTTTTGCTTTTTCCTGCTCCTCTTAGTATGATAAAGAAGATTCAAAGAGAGTGAGATGCCAGCTCCTTTCATTCAGTCAGTAGCTTCAATCATTTCTGGATGTTTTTCAATGGCAAAAATCAATGAATATTGTAAATGCACAAACTGTAATTTCTCCGTATTGCAAAGTGCAATTCTGAAATTTTTTGCTTTTTCCTGCTCCTCTTAGCATGATAAAGAAGATTCAAAGAGAGTGAGATGCCAGCTCCTTTCATTCAGTCAGTAGCTTCAATCATTTCTGGACGTTTTTCAATGGCAAAAATCAATGAATATTGTAAATGCACAAACAGTAATTTCTCCGCATTGCAAGGTGCAATTCTGAAATTTTTTGCTTTTTCCTGCTCCTCTTAGCATGATAAAGAAGATTCAAAGAGAGTGAGATGCCAGCTCCTTTCATTTAGTCAGTACCTTCAATCATTTCTGGACGTTTTTCAATGGCAAAAATCAATGAATATTGTAAATGCACAAACAGTAATTTCTCCGCATTGCAAGGTGCAATTCTGAAATTTTTTGCTTTTTCCCGCTCCTCTTAGCATGATAAAGAAGATTCAAAGAGAGTGAGGTGCCAGCTCCTTTCATTCAGTCAGTAGCTTCAAACATTTCTGGTATATGAATAACATGTTTTTCAATGGCAAAAATCAATGAATATTGTAAATGCACAAACAGTAATTTCTCCGCATTGCAAGGTGCAATTCTGAAATTTTTTGATTTTTCCTGCTCCTCTTAGCATGATAAAGAAGATTCAAAGAGAGTGAGATGCCAGCTCCTTTCATTCAGTCAGTAGCTTCAATCATTTCTGGATGTTTTTCAATGGCAAAAATCAATGAATATTGTAAATGCACAAACAGTAATTTCTCCGCATTGCAAGGTGCAATTCTGAAATTTTTTGCTTTTTCCTGCTCCTCTTAGCATGATAAAGAAGATTCAAAGAGAGTGAGATGCCAGCTCCTTTCATTCAGTCAGTAGCTTCAAACATTTCTGGTATATGAATAACATGATGTTTTTCAATGGCAAAAATCAATGAATATTGTAAATGCACAAACAGTAATTTCTCCGCATTGCAAGGTGCAATTCTGAAATTTTTTGCTTTTTCCTGCTCCTCTTAGCATGATAAAGAAGATTCAAAGAGAGTGAGATGCCAGCTCCTTTCATTCAGTCAGTAGCTTCAAACATTTCTGGTATATGAATAACATGATGTTTTTCAATGGCAAAAATCAATGAATATTGTAAATGCACAAACAGTAATTTCTCCGCATTGCAAGGTGCAAGTCTGAAATTTTTTGCTTTTTCCTGCTCCTCTTAGCATGATAAAGAAGATTCAAAGAGAGTGAGATGCCAGCTACTTTCATTCAGTCAGTAGCTTCAATCATTTCTGGACGTTTTTCAATGGTAAAAATCAATGAATATTGTAAATGCACAAACAGTAATTTCTCCACATTGCAAGGTGCAATTCTGAAATTTTTTGCTTTTTCCTGCTCCTCTTAGCATGATAAAGAAGATTCAAAGAGAGTGAGATGCCAGCTCCTTTCATTCAGTCAGTAGCTTCAAACATTTCTGGTATATGAATAACATGATGTTTTTCAATGGCAAAAATCAATGAATATTGTAAATGCACAAACAGTAATTTCTCCGCATTGCAAGGTGCAATTCTGAAATTTTTTGCTTTTTCCTGCTCCTCTTAGCATGATAAAGAAGATTCAAAGAGAGTGAGATGCCAGCTCCTTTCATTCAGTCAGTAGCTTCAATCATTTCTGGACGTTTTTCAATGGCAAAAATCAATGAATATTGTAAATGCACAAACAGTAATTTCTCCGCATTGCAAGGTGCAATTCTGAAATTTTTTGCTTTTTCCTGCTCCTCTTAGCATGATAAAGAAGATTCAAAGAGAGTGAGATGTCAGCTCCTTTCATTCAGTCAGTAGCTTCAAACATTTCTGGTATATGAATAACATGATGTTTTTCAATGGCAAAAATCAATGAATATTGTAAATGCACAAACAGTAATTTCTCCGCATTGCAAGGTGCAATTCTGAAATTTTTTGCTTTTTCCTGCTCCTCTTAGCATGATAAAGAAGATTCAAAGAGAGTGAGATGCCAGCTCCTTTCGTTCAGTCAGTAGCTTCAATCATTTCTGGACGTTTTTCAATGGCAAAAACCAATGAATATTGTAAATGCACAAACAGTAATTTCTCCGCATTGCAAGGTGCAATTCTGAAATTTTTTGCTTTTTCCTGCTCCTCTTAGCATGATAAAGAAGATTCAAAGAGAGTGAGATGCCAGCTCCTTTCATTCAGTCAGTACCTTCAATCATTTCTGGACGTTTTTCAATGGCAAAAATCAATGAATATTGTAAATGCACAAACTAATTTCTCCGCATTGCAAGGTGCAATTCTGAAATTTTTTGCTTTTTCCCGCTCCTCTTAGCATGATAAAGAAGATTCAAAGAGAGTGAGGTGCCAGCTCCTTTCATTCAGTCAGTAGCTTCAAACATTTCTGGTATATGAATAACATGTTTTTCAATGGCAAAAATCAATGAATATTGTAAATGCACAAACAGTAATTTCTCCGCATTGCAAGGTGCAATTCTGAAATTTTTTGCTTTTTCCTGCTCCTCTTAGCATGATAAAGAAGATTCAAAGAGAGTGAGATGCCAGCTACTTTCATTCAGTCAGTAGCTTCAATCATTTCTGGACGTTTTTCAATGGTAAAAATCAATGAATATTGTAAATGCACAAACAGTAATTTCTCCACATTGCAAGGTGCAATTCTGAAATTTTTTGCTTTTTCCTGCTCCTCTTAGCATGATAAAGAAGATTCAAAGAGAGTGAGATGCCAGCTACTTTCATTCAGTCAGTAGCTTCAATCATTTCTGGACGTTTTTCAATGGCAAAAATCAATGAATATTGTAAATGCACAAACAGTAATTTCTCCGCATTGCAAGGTGCAATTCTGAAATTTTTTGCTTTTTCCTGCTCCTCTTAGCATGATAAAGAAGATTCAAAGAGAGTGAGATGTCAGCTCCTTTCATTCAGTCAGTAGCTTCAAACATTTCTGGTATATGAATAACATGATGTTTTTCAATGGCAAAAATCAATGAATATTGTAAATGCACAAACAGTAATTTCTCCGCATTGCAAGGTGCAATTCTGAAATTTTTTGCTTTTTCCTGCTCCTCTTAGCATGATAAAGAAGATTCAAAGAGAGTGAGATGCCAGCTCCTTTCATTCAGTCAGTAGCTTCAATCATTTCTGGATGTTTTTCAATGGCAAAAATCAATGAATATTGTAAATGCACAAACAGTAATTTCTCCGCATTGCAAGGTGCAATTCTGAAATTTTTTGCTTTTTCCTGCTCCTCTTAGCATGATAAAGAAGATTCAAAGAGAGTGAGATGCCAGCTCCTTTCGTTCAGTCAGTAGCTTCAATCATTTCTGGACGTTTTTCAATGGCAAAAATCATTGAATATTATAAATGCACAAACAGTAATTTCTCCGCATTGCAAGGTGCAATTCTGAAATTTTTTACTTTTTCCTGCTCCTCTTAGCATGATAAAGAAGATTCAAAGAGAGTGAGATGCCAGCTCCTTTCATTCAGTCAGTAGCTTCAATCATTTCTGGTATATGAATAACATGATGTTTTTCAATGGCAAAAATCAATGAATATTGTAAATGCACAAACAGTAATTTCTCCGCATTGCAAGGTGCAAGTCTGAAATTTTTTGCTTTTTCCTGCTCCTCTTAGCATGATAAAGAAGATTCAAAGAGAGTGAGATGCCAGCTACTTTCATTCAGTCAGTAGCTTCAATCATTTCTGGACGTTTTTCAATGGTAAAAATCAATGAATATTGTAAATGCACAAACAGTAATTTCTCCACATTGCAAGGTGCAATTCTGAAATTTTTTGCTTTTTCCTGCTCCTCTTAGCATGATAAAGAAGATTCAAAGAGAGTGAGATGCCAGCTCCTTTCATTCAGTCAGTAGCTTCAAACATTTCTGGTATATGAATAACATGATGTTTTTCAATGGCAAAAATCAATGAATATTGTAAATGCACAAACAGTAATTTCTCCACATTGCAAGGTGCAATTCTGAAATTTTTTGCTTTTTCCTGCTCCTCTTAGCATGATAAAGAAGATTCAAAGAGAGTGAGATGCCAGCTCCTTTCATTCAGTCAGTAGCTTCAAACATTTCTGGTATATGAATAACATGATGTTTTTCAATGGCAAAAATCAATGAATATTGTAAATGCACAAACAGTAATTTCTCCGCATTGCAAGGTGCAATTCTGAAATTTTTTGCTTTTTCCTGCTCCTCTTAGCATGATAAAGAAGATTCAAAGAGAGTGAGATGCCAGCTCCTTTCATTCAGTCAGTAGCTTCAATCATTTCTGGACGTTTTTCAATGGCAAAAATCAATGAATATTGTAAATGCACAAACAGTAATTTCTCCGCATTGCAAGGTGCAATTCTGAAATTTTTTGCTTTTTCCTGCTCCTCTTAGCATGATAAAGAAGATTCAAAGAGAGTGAGATGTCAGCTCCTTTCATTCAGTCAGTAGCTTCAAACATTTCTGGTATATGAATAACATGATGTTTTTCAATGGCAAAAATCAATGAATATTGTAAATGCACAAACAGTAATTTCTCCGCATTGCAAGGTGCAATTCTGAAATTTTTTGCTTTTTCCTGCTCCTCTTAGCATGATAAAGAAGATTCAAAGAGAGTGAGATGCCAGCTCCTTTCATTCAGTCAGTAGCTTCAATCATTTCTGGACGTTTTTCAATGGCAAAAATCAATGAATATTGTAAATGCACAAACAGTAATTTCTCCGCATTGCAAGGTGCAATTCTGAAATTTTTTGCTTTTTCCTGCTCCTCTTAGCATGATAAAGAAGATTCAAAGAGAGTGAGATGCCAGCTCCTTTCGTTCAGTCAGTAGCTTCAATCATTTCTGGACGTTTTTCAATGGCAAAAATCATTGAATATTATAAATGCACAAACAGTAATTTCTCCGCATTGCAAGGTGCAATTCTGAAATTTTTTACTTTTTCCTGCTCCTCTTAGCATGATAAAGAAGATTCAAAGAGAGTGAGATGCCAGCTCCTTTCATTCAGTCAGTAGCTTCAATCATTTCTGGTATATGAATAACATGATGTTTTTCAATGGCAAAAATCAATGAATATTGTAAATGCACAAACAGTAATTTCTCCGCATTGCAAGGTGCAATTCTGAAATTTTTTGCTTTTTCCTGCTCCTCTTAGCATGATAAAGAAGATTCAAAGAGAGTGAGATGCCAGCTCCTTTCATTCAGTCAGTAGCTTCAATCATTTCTGGACGTTTTTCAATGGCAAAAATCAATGAATATTGTAAATGCACAAACAGTAATTTCTCCGCATTGCAAGGTGCAATTCTGAAATTTTTTGCTTTTTCCTGCTCCTCTTAGCATGATAAACAAGATTCAAAGAGAGTGAGATGCCAGCTCCTTTCATTCAGTCAGTAGCTTCAATCATTTCTGGACGTTTTTCAATGGCAAAAATCAATGAATATTGTAAATGCACAAACAGTAATTTCTCCGCATTGCAAGGTGCAATTCTGAAATTTTTTGCTTTTTCCTGCTCCTCTTAGCATGATAAAGAAGATTCAAAGAGAGTGAGATGCCAGCTCCTTTCATTCAGTCAGTAGCTTCAATCATTTCTGGTATATGAATAACATGATGTTTTTCAATGGCAAAAATCAATGAATATTGTAAATGCACAAACAGTAATTTCTCCGCATTGCAAGGTGCAATTCTGAAATTTTTTACTTTTTCCTGCTCCTCTTAGCATGATAAAGAAGATTCAAAGAGAGTGAGATGCCAGCTCCTTTCATTCAGTCAGTAGCTTCAATCATTTCTGGTATATGAATAACATGATGTTTTTCAATGGCAAAAATCAATGAATATTGTAAATGCACAAACAGTAATTTCTCCGCATTGCAAGGTGCAAGTCTGAAATTTTTTGCTTTTTCCTGCTCCTCTTAGCATGATAAAGAAGATTCAAAGAGAGTGAGATGCCAGCTACTTTCATTCAGTCAGTAGCTTCAATCATTTCTGGACGTTTTTCAATGGTAAAAATCAATGAATATTGTAAATGCACAAACAGTAATTTCTCCACATTGCAAGGTGCAATTCTGAAATTTTTTGCTTTTTCCTGCTCCTCTTAGCATGATAAAGAAGATTCAAAGAGAGTGAGATGCCAGCTCCTTTCATTCAGTCAGTAGCTTCAAACATTTCTGGTATATGAATAACATGATGTTTTTCAATGGCAAAAATCAATGAATATTGTAAATGCACAAACAGTAATTTCTCCACATTGCAAGGTGCAATTCTGAAATTTTTTGCTTTTTCCTGCTCCTCTTAGCATGATAAAGAAGATTCAAAGAGAGTGAGATGCCAGCTCCTTTCATTCAGTCAGTAGCTTCAAACATTTCTGGTATATGAATAACATGATGTTTTTCAATGGCAAAAATCAATGAATATTGTAAATGCACAAACAGTAATTTCTCCGCATTGCAAGGTGCAATTCTGAAATTTTTTGCTTTTTCCTGCTCCTCTTAGCATGATAAAGAAGATTCAAAGAGAGTGAGATGCCAGCTCCTTTCATTCAGTCAGTAGCTTCAATCATTTCTGGACGTTTTTCAATGGCAAAAATCAATGAATATTGTAAATGCACAAACAGTAATTTCTCCGCATTGCAAGGTGCAATTCTGAAATTTTTTGCTTTTTCCTGCTCCTCTTAGCATGATAAAGAAGATTCAAAGAGAGTGAGATGTCAGCTCCTTTCATTCAGTCAGTAGCTTCAAACATTTCTGGTATATGAATAACATGATGTTTTTCAATGGCAAAAATCAATGAATATTGTAAATGCACAAACAGTAATTTCTCCGCATTGCAAGGTGCAATTCTGAAATTTTTTGCTTTTTCCTGCTCCTCTTAGCATGATAAAGAAGATTCAAAGAGAGTGAGATGCCAGCTCCTTTCATTCAGTCAGTAGCTTCAATCATTTCTGGACGTTTTTCAATGGCAAAAATCAATGAATATTGTAAATGCACAAACAGTAATTTCTCCGCATTGCAAGGTGCAATTCTGAAATTTTTTGCTTTTTCCTGCTCCTCTTAGCATGATAAAGAAGATTCAAAGAGAGTGAGATGCCAGCTCCTTTCGTTCAGTCAGTAGCTTCAATCATTTCTGGACGTTTTTCAATGGCAAAAATCATTGAATATTATAAATGCACAAACAGTAATTTCTCCGCATTGCAAGGTGCAATTCTGAAATTTTTTACTTTTTCCTGCTCCTCTTAGCATGATAAAGAAGATTCAAAGAGAGTGAGATGCCAGCTCCTTTCATTCAGTCAGTAGCTTCAATCATTTCTGGTATATGAATAACATGATGTTTTTCAATGGCAAAAATCAATGAATATTGTAAATGCACAAACAGTAATTTCTCCGCATTGCAAGGTGCAATTCTGAAATTTTTTGCTTTTTCCTGCTCCTCTTAGCATGATAAAGAAGATTCAAAGAGAGTGAGATGCCAGCTCCTTTCATTCAGTCAGTAGCTTCAATCATTTCTGGACGTTTTTCAATGGCAAAAATCAATGAATATTGTAAATGCACAAACAGTAATTTCTCCGCATTGCAAGGTGCAATTCTGAAATTTTTTGCTTTTTCCTGCTCCTCTTAGCATGATAAACAAGATTCAAAGAGAGTGAGATGCCAGCTCCTTTCATTCAGTCAGTAGCTTCAATCATTTCTGGACGTTTTTCAATGGCAAAAATCAATGAATATTGTAAATGCACAAACAGTAATTTCTCCGCATTGCAAGGTGCAATTCTGAAATTTTTTGCTTTTTCCTGCTCCTCTTAGCATGATAAAGAAGATTCAAAGAGAGTGAGATGCCAGCTCCTTTCATTCAGTCAGTAGCTTCACACATTTCTGGTATATGAATAACATGATGTTTTTCAATGGCAAAAATCAATGAATATTGTAAATGCACAAACAGTAATTTCTCCGCATTGCAAGGTGCAAGTCTGAAATTTTTTGCTTTTTCCTGCTCCTCTTAGTATGATAAAGAAGATTCAAAGAGAGTGAGATGCCAGCTCCTTTCATTCAGTCAGTAGCTTCAATCATTTCTGGATGTTTTTCAATGGCAAAAATCAATGAATATTGTAAATGCACAAACTGTAATTTCTCCGTATTGCAAAGTGCAATTCTGAAATTTTTTGCTTTTTCCTGCTCCTCTTAGCATGATAAAGAAGATTCAAAGAGAGTGAGATGCCAGCTCCTTTCATTCAGTCAGTAGCTTCAATCATTTCTGGACGTTTTTCAATGGCAAAAATCAATGAATATTGTAAATGCACAAACAGTAATTTCTCCGCATTGCAAGGTGCAATTCTGAAATTTTTTGCTTTTTCCTGCTCCTCTTAGCATGATAAAGAAGATTCAAAGAGAGTGAGATGCCAGCTCCTTTCATTTAGTCAGTACCTTCAATCATTTCTGGACGTTTTTCAATGGCAAAAATCAATGAATATTGTAAATGCACAAACAGTAATTTCTCCGCATTGCAAGGTGCAATTCTGAAATTTTTTGCTTTTTCCCGCTCCTCTTAGCATGATAAAGAAGATTCAAAGAGAGTGAGGTGCCAGCTCCTTTCATTCAGTCAGTAGCTTCAAACATTTCTGGTATATGAATAACATGTTTTTCAATGGCAAAAATCAATGAATATTGTAAATGCACAAACAGTAATTTCTCCGCATTGCAAGGTGCAATTCTGAAATTTTTTGATTTTTCCTGCTCCTCTTAGCATGATAAAGAAGATTCAAAGAGAGTGAGATGCCAGCTCCTTTCATTCAGTCAGTAGCTTCAATCATTTCTGGATGTTTTTCAATGGCAAAAATCAATGAATATTGTAAATGCACAAACAGTAATTTCTCCGCATTGCAAGGTGCAATTCTGAAATTTTTTGCTTTTTCCTGCTCCTCTTAGCATGATAAAGAAGATTCAAAGAGAGTGAGATGCCAGCTCCTTTCATTCAGTCAGTAGCTTCAAACATTTCTGGTATATGAATAACATGATGTTTTTCAATGGCAAAAATCAATGAATATTGTAAATGCACAAACAGTAATTTCTCCGCATTGCAAGGTGCAATTCTGAAATTTTTTGCTTTTTCCTGCTCCTCTTAGCATGATAAAGAAGATTCAAAGAGAGTGAGATGCCAGCTCCTTTCATTCAGTCAGTAGCTTCAAACATTTCTGGTATATGAATAACATGATGTTTTTCAATGGCAAAAATCAATGAATATTGTAAATGCACAAACAGTAATTTCTCCGCATTGCAAGGTGCAAGTCTGAGATTTTTTGCTTTTTCCTGCTCCTCTTAGCATGATAAAGAAGATTCAAAGAGAGTGAGATGCCAGCTACTTTCATTCAGTCAGTAGCTTCAATCATTTCTGGACGTTTTTCAATGGTAAAAATCAATGAATATTGTAAATGCACAAACAGTAATTTCTCCACATTGCAAGGTGCAATTCTGAAATTTTTTGCTTTTTCCTGCTCCTCTTAGCATGATAAAGAAGATTCAAAGAGAGTGAGATGCCAGCTCCTTTCATTCAGTCAGTAGCTTCAAACATTTCTGGTATATGAATAACATGATGTTTTTCAATGGCAAAAATCAATGAATATTGTAAATGCACAAACAGTAATTTCTCCGCATTGCAAGGTGCAATTCTGAAATTTTTTGCTTTTTCCTGCTCCTCTTAGCATGATAAAGAAGATTCAAAGAGAGTGAGATGCCAGCTCCTTTCATTCAGTCAGTAGCTTCAATCATTTCTGGATGTTTTTCAATGGCAAAAATCAATAAATATTGTAAATGCACAAACTGTAATTTCTCCGCATTGCAAGGTGCAATTCTGAAATTTTTTGCTTTTTCCTGCTCCTCTTAGCATGATAAAGAAGATTCAAAGAGAGTGAGATGCCAGCTCCTTTCATTCAGTCAGTACCTTCAATCATTTCTGGACGTTTTTCAATGGCAAAAATCAATGAATATTGTAAATGCACAAACAGTAATTTCTCCGCATTGCAAGGTGCAAGTCTGAAATTTTTTGCTTTTTCCTGCTCCTCTTAGCATGATAAAGAAGATTCGAAGAGAGTGAGATGCCAGCTACTTTCATTCACTCAGTAGCTTCAATCATTTCTGGACGTTTTTCAATGGTAAAAATCAATGAATATTGTAAATGCACAAACAGTAATTTCTCCACATTGCAAGGTGCAATTCTGAAATTTTTTGCTTTTTCCTGCTCCTCTTAGCATGATAAAGAAGATTCAAAGAGAGTGAGATGCCAGCTCCTTTCATTGAGTCAGTAGCTTCAAACATTTCTGGTATATGAATAACATGATGTTTTTCAATGGCAAAAATCAATGAATATTGTAAATGCACAAACAGTAATTTCTCCGCATTGCAAGGTGCAATTCTGAAATTTTTTGCTTTTTCCTGCTCCTCTTAGCATGATAAAGAAGATTCAAAGAGAGTGAGATGCCAGCTCCTTTCATTCAGTCAGTAGCTTCAATCATTTCTGGATGTTTTTCAATGGCAAAAATCAATGAATATTGTAAATGCACAAACTGTAATTTCTCCGCATTGCAAGGTGCAATTCTGAAATTTTTTGCTTTTTCCTGCTCCTCTTAGCATGATAAAGAAGATTCAAAGAGAGTGAGATGCCAGCTCCTTTCATTCAGTCAGTAGCTTCAATCATTTCTGGACGTTTTTCAATGGCAAAAATCAATGAATATTGTAAATGCACAAACAGTAATTTCTCCGCATTGCAAGGTGCAATTCTGAAATTTTTTGCTTTTTCCTGCTCCTCTTAGCATGATAAAGAAGATTCAAAGAGAGTGAGATGCCAGCTCCTTTCATTCAGTCAGTAGCTTCAATCATTTCTGGACGTTTTTCAATGGCAAAAATCAATGAATATTGTAAATGCACAAACAGTAATTTCTCCGCATTGCAAGGTGCAATTCTGAAATTTTTTGCTTTTTCCCGCTCCTCTTAGCATGATAAAGAAGATTCAAAGAGAGTGAGGTGCCAGCTCCTTTCCTTCAGTCAGTAGCTTCAAACATTTCTGGTATATGAATAACATGTTTTTCAATGGCAAAAATCAATGAATATTGTAAATGCACAAACAGTAATTTCTCCGCATTGCAAGGTGCAAGTCTGAAATTTTTTGCTTTTTCCTGCTCCTCTTAGTATGATAAAGAAGATTCAAAGAGAGTGAGATGCCAGCTCCTTTCATTCAGTCAGTAGCTTCAATCATTTCTGGATGTTTTTCAATGGCAAAAATCAATGAATATTGTAAATGCACAAACTGTAATTTCTCCGTATTGCAAAGTGCAATTCTGAAATTTTTTGCTTTTTCCTGCTCCTCTTAGCATGATAAAGAAGATTCAAAGAGAGTGAGATGCCAGCTCCTTTCATTCAGTCAGTAGCTTCAATCATTTCTGGACGTTTTTCAATGGCAAAAATCAATGAATATTGTAAATGCACAAACAGTAATTTCTCCGCATTGCAAGGTGCAATTCTGAAATTTTTTGCTTTTTCCTGCTCCTCTTAGCATGATAAAGAAGATTCAAAGAGAGTGAGATGCCAGTTCCTTTCATTTAGTCAGTACCTTCAATCATTTCTGGACGTTTTTCAATGGCAAAAATCAATGAATATTGTAAATGCACAAACAGTAATTTCTCCGCATTGCAAGGTGCAATTCTGAAATTTTTTGCTTTTTCCCGCTCCTCTTAGCATGATAAAGAAGATTCAAAGAGAGTGAGGTGCCAGCTCCTTTCATTCAGTCAGTAGCTTCAAACATTTCTGGTATATGAATAACATGTTTTTCAATGGCAAAAATCAATGAATATTGTAAATGCACAAACAGTAAGTTCTCCGCATTGCAAGGTGCAAGTCTGAAATTTTTTGCTTTTTCCTGCTCCTCTTAGTATGATAAAGAAGATTCAAAGAGAGTGAGATGCCAGCTCCTTTCATTCAGTCAGTAGCTTCAATCATTTCTGGATGTTTTTCAATGGCAAAAATCAATGAATATTGTAAATGCACAAACTGTAATTTCTCCGTATTGCAAAGTGCAATTCTGAAATTTTTTGCTTTTTCCTGCTCCTCTTAGCATGATAAAGAAGATTCAAAGAGAGTGAGATGCCAGCTCCTTTCATTCAGTCAGTAGCTTCAATCATTTCTGGACGTTTTTCAATGGCAAAAATCAATGAATATTGTAAATGCACAAACAGTAATTTCTCCGCATTGCAAGGTGCAATTCTGAAATTTTTTGCTTTTTCCTGCTCCTCTTAGCATGATAAAGAAGATTCAAAGAGAGTGAGATGCCAGTTCCTTTCATTTAGTCAGTACCTTCAATCATTTCTGGACGTTTTTCAATGGCAAAAATCAATGAATATTGTAAATGCACAAACAGTAATTTCTCCGCATTGCAAGGTGCAATTCTGAAATTTTTTGCTTTTTCCCGCTCCTCTTAGCATGATAAAGAAGATTCAAAGAGAGTGAGGTGCCAGCTCCTTTCATTCAGTCAGTAGCTTCAAACATTTCTGGTATATGAATAACATGTTTTTCAATGGCAAAAATCAATGAATATTGTAAATGCACAAACAGTAATTTCTCCGCATTGCAAGGTGCAATTCTGAAATTTTTTGATTTTTCCTGCTCCTCTTAGCATGATAAAGAAGATTCAAAGAGAGTGAGATGCCAGCTCCTTTCATTCAGTCAGTAGCTTCAATCATTTCTGGATGTTTTTCAATGGCAAAAATCAATGAATATTGTAAATGCACGAACAGTAATTTCTCCGCATTGCAAGGTGCAATTCTGAAATTTTTTGCTTTTTCCTGCTCCTCTTAGCATGATAAAGAAGATTCAAAGAGAGTGAGATGCCAGCTCCTTTCATTCAGTCAGTAGCTTCAAACATTTCTGGTATATGAATAACATGATGTTTTTCAATGGCAAAAATCAATGAATATTGTAAATGCACAAACAGTAATTTCTCCGCATTGCAAGGTGCAATTCTGAAATTTTTTGCTTTTTCCTGCTCCTCTTAGCATGATAAAGAAGATTCAAAGAGAGTGAGATGCCAGCTCCTTTCATTCAGTCAGTAGCTTCAAACATTTCTGGTATATGAATAACATGATGTTTTTCAATGGCAAAAATCAATGAATATTGTAAATGCACAAACAGTAATTTCTCCGCATTGCAAGGTGCAAGTCTGAGATTTTTTGCTTTTTCCTGCTCCTCTTAGCATGATAAAGAAGATTCAAAGAGAGTGAGATGCCAGCTACTTTCATTCAGTCAGTAGCTTCAATCATTTCTGGACGTTTTTCAATGGTAAAAATCAATGAATATTGTAAATGCACAAACAGTAATTTCTCCACATTGCAAGGTGCAATTCTGAAATTTTTTGCTTTTTCCTGCTCCTCTTAGCATGATAAAGAAGATTCAAAGAGAGTGAGATGCCAGCTCCTTTCATTCAGTCAGTAGCTTCAAACATTTCTGGTATATGAATAACATGATGTTTTTCAATGGCAAAAATCAATGAATATTGTAAATGCACAAACAGTAATTTCTCCGCATTGCAAGGTGCAATTCTGAAATTTTTTGCTTTTTCCTGCTCCTCTTAGCATGATAAAGAAGATTCAAAGAGAGTGAGATGTCAGCTCCTTTCATTCAGTCAGTAGCTTCAAACATTTCTGGTATATGAATAACATGATGTTTTTCAATGGCAAAAATCAATGAATATTGTAAATGCACAAACAGTAATTTCTCCGCATTGCAAGGTGCAATTCTGAAATTTTTTGCTTTTTCCTGCTCCTCTTAGCATGATAAAGAAGATTCAAAGAGAGTGAGATGCCAGCTCCTTTCATTCAGTCAGTAGCTTCAATCATTTCTGGATGTTTTTCAATGGCAAAAATCAATGAATATTGTAAATGCACAAACAGTAATTTCTCCGCATTGCAAGGTGCAATTCTGAAATTTTTTGCTTTTTCCTGCTCCTCTTAGCATGATAAAGAAGATTCAAAGAGAGTGAGATGCCAGCTTGTTTCATTCAGTCAGTAGCTTCAATCATTTCTGGACGTTTTTCAATGGCAAAAATCAATGAATATTGTAAATGCACAAACAGTAATTTCTCCGCATTGCAAGGTGCAATTCTGAAATTTTTTGCTTTTTCCTGCTCCTCTTAGCATGATAAAGAAGATTCAAAGAGAGTGAGATGTCAGCTCCTTTCATTCAGTCAGTAGCTTCAAACATTTCTGGTATATGAATAACATGATGTTTTTCAATGGCAAAAATCAATGAATATTGTAAATGCACAAACAGTAATTTCTCCGCATTGCAAGGTGCAATTCTGAAATTTTTTGCTTTTTCCTGCTCCTCTTAGCATGATAAAGAAGATTCAAAGAGAGTGAGATGCCAGCTCCTTTCATTCAGTCAGTAGCTTCAATCATTTCTGGATGTTTTTCAATGGCAAAAATCAATGAATATTGTAAATGCACAAACAGTAATTTCTCCGCATTGCAAGGTGCAATTCTGAAATTTTTTGCTTTTTCCTGCTCCTCTTAGCATGATAAAGAAGATTCAAAGAGAGTGAGATGCCAGCTCCTTTCGTTCAGTCAGTAGCTTCAATCATTTCTGGACGTTTTTCAATGGCAAAAATCATTGAATATTATAAATGCACAAACAGTAATTTCTCCGCATTGCAAGGTGCAATTCTGAAATTTTTTACTTTTTCCTGCTCCTCTTAGCATGATAAAGAAGATTCAAAGAGAGTGAGATGCCAGCTCCTTTCATTCAGTCAGTAGCTTCAATCATTTCTGGTATATGAATAACATGATGTTTTTCAATGGCAAAAATCAATGAATATTGTAAATGCACAAACAGTAATTTCTCCGCATTGCAAGGTGCAATTCTGAAATTTTTTGCTTTTTCCTGCTCCTCTTAGCATGATAAAGAAGATTCAAAGAGAGTGAGATGCCAGCTCCTTTCATTCAGTCAGTAGCTTCAAACATTTCTGGTATATGAATAACATGATGTTTTTCAATGGCAAAAATCAATGAATATTGTAAATGCACAAACAGTAATTTCTCCGCATTGCAAGGTGCAAGTCTGAAATTTTTTGCTTTTTCCTGCTCCTCTTAGCATGATAAAGAAGATTCAAAGAGAGTGAGATGCCAGCTACTTTCATTCAGTCAGTAGCTTCAATCATTTCTGGACGTTTTTCAATGGTAAAAATCAATGAATATTGTAAATGCACAAACAGTAATTTCTCCACATTGCAAGGTGCAATTCTGAAATTTTTTGCTTTTTCCTGCTCCTCTTAGCATGATAAAGAAGATTCAAAGAGAGTGAGATGCCAGCTCCTTTCATTCAGTCAGTAGCTTCAAACATTTCTGGTATATGAATAACATGATGTTTTTCAATGGCAAAAATCAATGAATATTGTAAATGCACAAACAGTAATTTCTCCACATTGCAAGGTGCAATTCTGAAATTTTTTGCTTTTTCCTGCTCCTCTTAGCATGATAAAGAAGATTCAAAGAGAGTGAGATGCCAGCTCCTTTCATTCAGTCAGTAGCTTCAAACATTTCTGGTATATGAATAACATGATGTTTTTCAATGGCAAAAATCAATGAATATTGTAAATGCACAAACAGTAATTTCTCCGCATTGCAAGGTGCAATTCTGAAATTTTTTGCTTTTTCCTGCTCCTCTTAGCATGATAAAGAAGATTCAAAGAGAGTGAGATGCCAGCTCCTTTCATTCAGTCAGTAGCTTCAATCATTTCTGGACGTTTTTCAATGGCAAAAATCAATGAATATTGTAAATGCACAAACAGTAATTTCTCCGCATTGCAAGGTGCAATTCTGAAATTTTTTGCTTTTTCCTGCTCCTCTTAGCATGATAAAGAAGATTCAAAGAGAGTGAGATGTCAGCTCCTTTCATTCAGTCAGTAGCTTCAAACATTTCTGGTATATGAATAACATGATGTTTTTCAATGGCAAAAATCAATGAATATTGTAAATGCACAAACAGTAATTTCTCCGCATTGCAAGGTGCAATTCTGAAATTTTTTGCTTTTTCCTGCTCCTCTTAGCATGATAAAGAAGATTCAAAGAGAGTGAGATGCCAGCTCCTTTCATTCAGTCAGTAGCTTCAATCATTTCTGGACGTTTTTCAATGGCAAAAATCAATGAATATTGTAAATGCACAAACAGTAATTTCTCCGCATTGCAAGGTGCAATTCTGAAATTTTTTGCTTTTTCCTGCTCCTCTTAGCATGATAAAGAAGATTCAAAGAGAGTGAGATGCCAGCTCCTTTCGTTCAGTCAGTAGCTTCAATCATTTCTGGACGTTTTTCAATGGCAAAAATCATTGAATATTATAAATGCACAAACAGTAATTTCTCCGCATTGCAAGGTGCAATTCTGAAATTGTTTACTTTTTCCTGCTCCTCTTAGCATGATAAAGAAGATTCAAAGAGAGTGAGATGCCAGCTCCTTTCATTCAGTCAGTAGCTTCAATCATTTCTGGTATATGAATAACATGATGTTTTTCAATGGCAAAAATCAATGAATATTGTAAATGCACAAACAGTAATTTCTCCGCATTGCAAGGTGCAATTCTGAAATTTTTTGCTTTTTCCTGCTCCTCTTAGCATGATAAAGAAGATTCAAAGAGAGTGAGATGCCAGCTCCTTTCATTCAGTCAGTAGCTTCAATCATTTCTGGACGTTTTTCAATGGCAAAAATCAATGAATATTGTAAATGCACAAACAGTAATTTCTCCGCATTGCAAGGTGCAATTCTGAAATTTTTTGCTTTTTCCTGCTCCTCTTAGCATGATAAACAAGATTCAAAGAGAGTGAGATGCCAGCTCCTTTCATTCAGTCAGTAGCTTCAATCATTTCTGGACGTTTTTCAATGGCAAAAATCAATGAATATTGTAAATGCACAAACAGTAATTTCTCCGCATTGCAAGGTGCAATTCTGAAATTTTTTGCTTTTTCCTGCTCCTCTTAGCATGATAAAGAAGATTCAAAGAGAGTGAGATGCCAGCTCCTTTCATTCAGTCAGTAGCTTCACACATTTCTGGTATATGAATAACATGATGTTTTTCAATGGCAAAAATCAATGAATATTGTAAATGCACAAACAGTAATTTCTCCGCATTGCAAGGTGCAAGTCTGAAATTTTTTGCTTTTTCCTGCTCCTCTTAGTATGATAAAGAAGATTCAAAGAGAGTGAGATGCCAGCTCCTTTCATTCAGTCAGTAGCTTCAATCATTTCTGGATGTTTTTCAATGGCAAAAATCAATGAATATTGTAAATGCACAAACTGTAATTTCTCCGTATTGCAAAGTGCAATTCTGAAATTTTTTGCTTTTTCCTGCTCCTCTTAGCATGATAAAGAAGATTCAAAGAGAGTGAGATGCCAGCTCCTTTCATTCAGTCAGTAGCTTCAATCATTTCTGGACGTTTTTCAATGGCAAAAATCAATGAATATTGTAAATGCACAAACAGTAATTTCTCCGCATTGCAAGGTGCAATTCTGAAATTTTTTGCTTTTTCCTGCTCCTCTTAGCATGATAAAGAAGATTCAAAGAGAGTGAGATGCCAGCTCCTTTCATTTAGTCAGTACCTTCAATCATTTCTGGACGTTTTTCAATGGCAAAAATCAATGAATATTGTAAATGCACAAACAGTAATTTCTCCGCATTGCAAGGTGCAATTCTGAAATTTTTTGCTTTTTCCCGCTCCTCTTAGCATGATAAAGAAGATTCAAAGAGAGTGAGGTGCCAGCTCCTTTCATTCAGTCAGTAGCTTCAAACATTTCTGGTATATGAATAACATGTTTTTCAATGGCAAAAATCAATGAATATTGTAAATGCACAAACAGTAATTTCTCCGCATTGCAAGGTGCAATTCTGAAATTTTTTGATTTTTCCTGCTCCTCTTAGCATGATAAAGAAGATTCAAAGAGAGTGAGATGCCAGCTCCTTTCATTCAGTCAGTAGCTTCAATCATTTCTGGATGTTTTTCAATGGCAAAAATCAATGAATATTGTAAATGCACAAACAGTAATTTCTCCGCATTGCAAGGTGCAATTCTGAAATTTTTTGCTTTTTCCTGCTCCTCTTAGCATGATAAAGAAGATTCAAAGAGAGTGAGATGCCAGCTCCTTTCATTCAGTCAGTAGCTTCAAACATTTCTGGTATATGAATAACATGATGTTTTTCAATGGCAAAAATCAATGAATATTGTAAATGCACAAACAGTAATTTCTCCGCATTGCAAGGTGCAATTCTGAAATTTTTTGCTTTTTCCTGCTCCTCTTAGCATGATAAAGAAGATTCAAAGAGAGTGAGATGCCAGCTCCTTTCATTCAGTCAGTAGCTTCAAACATTTCTGGTATATGAATAACATGATGTTTTTCAATGGCAAAAATCAATGAATATTGTAAATGCACAAACAGTAATTTCTCCGCATTGCAAGGTGCAAGTCTGAAATTTTTTGCTTTTTCCTGCTCCTCTTAGCATGATAAAGAAGATTCAAAGAGAGTGAGATGCCAGCTACTTTCATTCAGTCAGTAGCTTCAATCATTTCTGGACGTTTTTCAATGGTAAAAATCAATGAATATTGTAAATGCACAAACAGTAATTTCTCCACATTGCAAGGTGCAATTCTGAAATTTTTTGCTTTTTCCTGCTCCTCTTAGCATGATAAAGAAGATTCAAAGAGAGTGAGATGCCAGCTCCTTTCATTCAGTCAGTAGCTTCAAACATTTCTGGTATATGAATAACATGATGTTTTTCAATGGCAAAAATCAATGAATATTGTAAATGCACAAACAGTAATTTCTCCGCATTGCAAGGTGCAATTCTGAAATTTTTTGCTTTTTCCTGCTCCTCTTAGCATGATAAAGAAGATTCAAAGAGAGTGAGATGCCAGCTCCTTTCATTCAGTCAGTAGCTTCAATCATTTCTGGATGTTTTTCAATGGCAAAAATCAATGAATATTGTAAATGCACAAACTGTAATTTCTCCGCATTGCAAGGTGCAATTCTGAAATTTTTTGCTTTTTCCTGCTCCTCTTAGCATGATAAAGAAGATTCAAAGAGAGTGAGATGCCAGCTCCTTTCATTCAGTCAGTAGCTTCAATCATTTCTGGACGTTTTTCAATGGCAAAAACCAATGAATATTGTAAATGCACAAACAGTAATTTCTCCGCATTGCAAGGTGCAATTCTGAAATTTTTTGCTTTTTCCTGCTCCTCTTAGCATGATAAAGAAGATTCAAAGAGAGTGAGATGCCAGCTCCTTTCATTCAGTCAGTACCTTCAATCATTTCTGGACGTTTTTCAATGGCAAAAATCAATGAATATTGTAAATGCACAAACAGTAATTTCTCCGCATTGCAAGGTGCAATTCTGAAATTTTTTGCTTTTTCCCGCTCCTCTTAGCATGATAAAGAAGATTCAAAGAGAGTGAGGTGCCAGCTCCTTTCATTCAGTCAGTAGCTTCAAACATTTCTGGTATATGAATAACATGTTTTTCAATGGCAAAAATCAATGAATATTGTAAATGCACAAACAGTAATTTCTCCGCATTGCAAGGTGCAATTCTGAAATTTTTTGCTTTTTCCTGCTCCTCTTAGCATGATAAAGAAGATTCAAAGAGAGTGAGATGCCAGCTCCTTTCATTCAGTCAGTAGCTTCAATCATTTCTGGACGTTTTTCAATGGCAAAAATCAATGAATATTGTAAATGCACAAACAGTAATTTCTCCGCATTGCAAGGTGCAATTCTGAAATTTTTTGCTTTTTCCTGCTCCTCTTAGCATGATAAAGAAGATTCAAAGAGAGTGAGATGTCAGCTCCTTTCATTCAGTCAGTAGCTTCAAACATTTCTGGTATATGAATAACATGATGTTTTTCAATGGCAAAAATCAATGAATATTGTAAATGCACAAACAGTAATTTCTCCGCATTGCAAGGTGCAATTCTGAAATTTTTTGCTTTTTCCTGCTCCTCTTAGCATGATAAAGAAGATTCAAAGAGAGTGAGATGCCAGCTCCTTTCGTTCAGTCAGTAGCTTCAATCATTTCTGGACGTTTTTCAATGGCAAAAACCAATGAATATTGTAAATGCACAAACAGTAATTTCTCCGCATTGCAAGGTGCAATTCTGAAATTTTTTGCTTTTTCCTGCTCCTCTTAGCATGATAAAGAAGATTCAAAGAGAGTGAGATGCCAGCTCCTTTCATTCAGTCAGTACCTTCAATCATTTCTGGACGTTTTTCAATGGCAAAAATCAATGAATATTGTAAATGCACAAACTAATTTCTCCGCATTGCAAGGTGCAATTCTGAAATTTTTTGCTTTTTCCCGCTCCTCTTAGCATGATAAAGAAGATTCAAAGAGAGTGAGGTGCCAGCTCCTTTCATTCAGTCAGTAGCTTCAAACATTTCTGGTATATGAATAACATGTTTTTCAATGGCAAAAATCAATGAATATTGTAAATGCACAAACAGTAATTTCTCCGCATTGCAAGGTGCAATTCTGAAATTTTTTGCTTTTTCCTGCTCCTCTTAGCATGATAAAGAAGATTCAAAGAGAGTGAGATGCCAGCTCCTTTCATTCAGTCAGTAGCTTCAATCATTTCTGGACGTTTTTCAATGGCAAAAATCAATGAATATTGTAAATGCACAAACAGTAATTTCTCCGCATTGCAAGGTGCAATTCTGAAATTTTTTGCTTTTTCCTGCTCCTCTTAGCATGATAAAGAAGATTCAAAGAGAGTGAGATGTCAGCTCCTTTCATTCAGTCAGTAGCTTCAAACATTTCTGGTATATGAATAACATGATGTTTTTCAATGGCAAAAATCAATGAATATTGTAAATGCACAAACAGTAATTTCTCCGCATTGCAAGGTGCAATTCTGAAATTTTTTGCTTTTTCCTGCTCCTCTTAGCATGATAAAGAAGATTCAAAGAGAGTGAGATGCCAGCTCCTTTCATTCAGTCAGTAGCTTCAATCATTTCTGGATGTTTTTCAATGGCAAAAATCAATGAATATTGTAAATGCACAAACAGTAATTTCTCCGCATTGCAAGGTGCAATTCTGAAATTTTTTGCTTTTTCCTGCTCCTCTTAGCATGATAAAGAAGATTCAAAGAGAGTGAGATGCCAGCTCCTTTCATTCAGTCAGTAGCTTCAATCATTTCTGGACGTTTTTCAATGGCAAAAATCAATGAATATTGTAAATGCACAAACAGTAATTTCTCCGCATTGCAAGGTGCAATTCTGAAATTTTTTGCTTTTTCCTGCTCCTCTTAGCATGATAAAGAAGATTCAAAGAGAGTGAGATGTCAGCTCCTTTCATTCAGTCAGTAGCTTCAAACATTTCTGGTATATGAATAACATGATGTTTTTCAATGGCAAAAATCAATGAATATTGTAAATGCACAAACAGTAATTTCTCCGCATTGCAAGGTGCAATTCTGAAATTTTTTGCTTTTTCCTGCTCCTCTTAGCATGATAAAGAAGATTCAAAGAGAGTGAGATGCCAGCTCCTTTCATTCAGTCAGTAGCTTCAATCATTTCTGGATGTTTTTCAATGGCAAAAATCAATGAATATTGTAAATGCACAAACAGTAATTTCTCCGCATTGCAAGGTGCAATTCTGAAATTTTTTGCTTTTTCCTGCTCCTCTTAGCATGATAAAGAAGATTCAAAGAGAGTGAGATGCCAGCTCCTTTCGTTCAGTCAGTAGCTTCAATCATTTCTGGACGTTTTTCAATGGCAAAAATCATTGAATATTATAAATGCACAAACAGTAATTTCTCCGCATTGCAAGGTGCAATTCTGAAATTTTTTACTTTTTCCTGCTCCTCTTAGCATGATAAAGAAGATTCAAAGAGAGTGAGATGCCAGCTCCTTTCATTCAGTCAGTAGCTTCAATCATTTCTGGTATATGAATAACATGATGTTTTTCAATGGCAAAAATCAATGAATATTGTAAATGCACAAACAGTAATTTCTCCGCATTGCAAGGTGCAATTCTGAAATTTTTTGCTTTTTCCTGCTCCTCTTAGCATGATAAAGAAGATTCAAAGAGAGTGAGATGCCAGCTCCTTTCATTCAGTCAGTAGCTTCAAACATTTCTGGTATATGAATAACATGATGTTTTTCAATGGCAAAAATCAATGAATATTGTAAATGCACAAACAGTAATTTCTCCGCATTGCAAGGTGCAAGTCTGAAATTTTTTGCTTTTTCCTGCTCCTCTTAGCATGATAAAGAAGATTCAAAGAGAGTGAGATGCCAGCTACTTTCATTCAGTCAGTAGCTTCAATCATTTCTGGACGTTTTTCAATGGTAAAAATCAATGAATATTGTAAATGCACAAACAGTAATTTCTCCACATTGCAAGGTGCAATTCTGAAATTTTTTGCTTTTTCCTGCTCCTCTTAGCATGATAAAGAAGATTCAAAGAGAGTGAGATGCCAGCTCCTTTCATTCAGTCAGTAGCTTCAAACATTTCTGGTATATGAATAACATGATGTTTTTCAATGGCAAAAATCAATGAATATTGTAAATGCACAAACAGTAATTTCTCCACATTGCAAGGTGCAATTCTGAAATTTTTTGCTTTTTCCTGCTCCTCTTAGCATGATAAAGAAGATTCAAAGAGAGTGAGATGCCAGCTCCTTTCATTCAGTCAGTAGCTTCAAACATTTCTGGTATATGAATAACATGATGTTTTTCAATGGCAAAAATCAATGAATATTGTAAATGCACAAACAGTAATTTCTCCGCATTGCAAGGTGCAATTCTGAAATTTTTTGCTTTTTCCTGCTCCTCTTAGCATGATAAAGAAGATTCAAAGAGAGTGAGATGCCAGCTCCTTTCATTCAGTCAGTAGCTTCAATCATTTCTGGACGTTTTTCAATGGCAAAAATCAATGAATATTGTAAATGCACAAACAGTAATTTCTCCGCATTGCAAGGTGCAATTCTGAAATTTTTTGCTTTTTCCTGCTCCTCTTAGCATGATAAAGAAGATTCAAAGAGAGTGAGATGTCAGCTCCTTTCATTCAGTCAGTAGCTTCAAACATTTCTGGTATATGAATAACATGATGTTTTTCAATGGCAAAAATCAATGAATATTGTAAATGCACAAACAGTAATTTCTCCGCATTGCAAGGTGCAATTCTGAAATTTTTTGCTTTTTCCTGCTCCTCTTAGCATGATAAAGAAGATTCAAAGAGAGTGAGATGCCAGCTCCTTTCATTCAGTCAGTAGCTTCAATCATTTCTGGACGTTTTTCAATGGCAAAAATCAATGAATATTGTAAATGCACAAACAGTAATTTCTCCGCATTGCAAGGTGCAATTCTGAAATTTTTTGCTTTTTCCTGCTCCTCTTAGCATGATAAAGAAGATTCAAAGAGAGTGAGATGCCAGCTCCTTTCGTTCAGTCAGTAGCTTCAATCATTTCTGGACGTTTTTCAATGGCAAAAATCATTGAATATTATAAATGCACAAACAGTAATTTCTCCGCATTGCAAGGTGCAATTCTGAAATTTTTTGCTTTTTCCTGCTCCTCTTAGCATGATAAAGAAGATTCAAAGAGAGTGAGATGCCAGCTCCTTTCATTCAGTCAGTAGCTTCAATCATTTCTGGTATATGAATAACATGATGTTTTTCAATGGCAAAAATCAATGAATATTGTAAATGCACAAACAGTAATTTCTCCGCATTGCAAGGTGCAATTCTGAAATTTTTTGCTTTTTCCTGCTCCTCTTAGCATGATAAAGAAGATTCAAAGAGAGTGAGATGCCAGCTCCTTTCATTCAGTCAGTAGCTTCAATCATTTCTGGACGTTTTTCAATGGCAAAAATCAATGAATATTGTAAATGCACAAACAGTAATTTCTCCGCATTGCAAGGTGCAATTCTGAAATTTTTTGCTTTTTCCTGCTCCTCTTAGCATGATAAACAAGATTCAAAGAGAGTGAGATGCCAGCTCCTTTCATTCAGTCAGTAGCTTCAATCATTTCTGGACGTTTTTCAATGGCAAAAATCAATGAATATTGTAAATGCACAAACAGTAATTTCTCCGCATTGCAAGGTGCAATTCTGAAATTTTTTGCTTTTTCCTGCTCCTCTTAGCATGATAAAGAAGATTCAAAGAGAGTGAGATGCCAGCTCCTTTCATTCAGTCAGTAGCTTCACACATTTCTGGTATATGAATAACATGATGTTTTTCAATGGCAAAAATCAATGAATATTGTAAATGCACAAACAGTAATTTCTCCGCATTGCAAGGTGCAAGTCTGAAATTTTTTGCTTTTTCCTGCTCCTCTTAGTATGATAAAGAAGATTCAAAGAGAGTGAGATGCCAGCTCCTTTCATTCAGTCAGTAGCTTCAATCATTTCTGGATGTTTTTCAATGGCAAAAATCAATGAATATTGTAAATGCACAAACTGTAATTTCTCCGTATTGCAAAGTGCAATTCTGAAATTTTTTGCTTTTTCCTGCTCCTCTTAGCATGATAAAGAAGATTCAAAGAGAGTGAGATGCCAGCTCCTTTCATTCAGTCAGTAGCTTCAATCATTTCTGGACGTTTTTCAATGGCAAAAATCAATGAATATTGTAAATGCACAAACAGTAATTTCTCCGCATTGCAAGGTGCAATTCTGAAATTTTTTGCTTTTTCCTGCTCCTCTTAGCATGATAAAGAAGATTCAAAGAGAGTGAGATGCCAGCTCCTTTCATTTAGTCAGTACCTTCAATCATTTCTGGACGTTTTTCAATGGCAAAAATCAATGAATATTGTAAATGCACAAACAGTAATTTCTCCGCATTGCAAGGTGCAATTCTGAAATTTTTTGCTTTTTCCCGCTCCTCTTAGCATGATAAAGAAGATTCAAAGAGAGTGAGGTGCCAGCTCCTTTCATTCAGTCAGTAGCTTCAAACATTTCTGGTATATGAATAACATGTTTTTCAATGGCAAAAATCAATGAATATTGTAAATGCACAAACAGTAATTTCTCCGCATTGCAAGGTGCAATTCTGAAATTTTTTGATTTTTCCTGCTCCTCTTAGCATGATAAAGAAGATTCAAAGAGAGTGAGATGCCAGCTCCTTTCATTCAGTCAGTAGCTTCAATCATTTCTGGATGTTTTTCAATGGCAAAAATCAATGAATATTGTAAATGCACAAACAGTAATTTCTCCGCATTGCAAGGTGCAATTCTGAAATTTTTTGCTTTTTCCTGCTCCTCTTAGCATGATAAAGAAGATTCAAAGAGAGTGAGATGCCAGCTCCTTTCATTCAGTCAGTAGCTTCAAACATTTCTGGTATATGAATAACATGATGTTTTTCAATGGCAAAAATCAATGAATATTGTAAATGCACAAACAGTAATTTCTCCGCATTGCAAGGTGCAATTCTGAAATTTTTTGCTTTTTCCTGCTCCTCTTAGCATGATAAAGAAGATTCAAAGAGAGTGAGATGCCAGCTCCTTTCATTCAGTCAGTAGCTTCAAACATTTCTGGTATATGAATAACATGATGTTTTTCAATGGCAAAAATCAATGAATATTGTAAATGCACAAACAGTAATTTCTCCGCATTGCAAGGTGCAAGTCTGAGATTTTTTGCTTTTTCCTGCTCCTCTTAGCATGATAAAGAAGATTCAAAGAGAGTGAGATGCCAGCTACTTTCATTCAGTCAGTAGCTTCAATCATTTCTGGACGTTTTTCAATGGTAAAAATCAATGAATATTGTAAATGCACAAACAGTAATTTCTCCACATTGCAAGGTGCAATTCTGAAATTTTTTGCTTTTTCCTGCTCCTCGTAGCATGATAAAGAAGATTCAAAGAGAGTGAGATGCCAGCTCCTTTCATTCAGTCAGTAGCTTCAAACATTTCTGGTATATGAATAACATGATGTTTTTCAATGGCAAAAATCAATGAATATTGTAAATGCACAAACAGTAATTTCTCCGCATTGCAAGGTGCAATTCTGAAATTTTTTGCTTTTTCCTGCTCCTCTTAGCATGATAAAGAAGATTCAAAGAGAGTGAGATGCCAGCTCCTTTCATTCAGTCAGTAGCTTCAATCATTTCTGGATGTTTTTCAATGGCAAAAATCAATAAATATTGTAAATGCACAAACTGTAATTTCTCCGCATTGCAAGGTGCAATTCTGAAATTTTTTGCTTTTTCCTGCTCCTCTTAGCATGATAAAGAAGATTCAAAGAGAGTGAGATGCCAGCTCCTTTCATTCAGTCAGTAGCTTCAATCATTTCTGGACGTTTTTCAGTGGCAAAAATCAATGAATATTGTAAATGCACAAACAGTAATTTCTCCGCATTGCAAGGTGCAATTCTGAAATTTTTTGCTTTTTCCTGCTCCTCTTAGCATGATAAAGAAGATTCAAAGAGAGTGAGATGCCAGCTACTTTCATTCAGTCAGTAGCTTCAATCATTTCTGGACGTTTTTCAATGGTAAAAATCAATGAATATTGTAAATGCACAAACAGTAATTTCTCCACATTGCAAGGTGCAATTCTGAAATTTTTTGCTTTTTCCTGCTCCTCTTAGCATGATAAAGAAGATTCAAAGAGAGTGAGATGCCAGCTCCTTTCATTGAGTCAGTAGCTTCAAACATTTCTGGTATATGAATAACATGATGTTTTTCAATGGCAAAAATCAATGAATATTGTAAATGCACAAACAGTAATTTCTCCGCATTGCAAGGTGCAATTCTGAAATTTTTTGCTTTTTCCTGCTCCTCTTAGCATGATAAAGAAGATTCAAAGAGAGTGAGATGCCAGCTCCTTTCATTCAGTCAGTAGCTTCAATCATTTCTGGATGTTTTTCAATGGCAAAAATCAATGAATATTGTAAATGCACAAACTGTAATTTCTCCGCATTGCAAGGTGCAATTCTGAAATTTTTTGCTTTTTCCTGCTCCTCTTAGCATGATAAAGAAGATTCAAAGAGAGTGAGATGCCAGCTCCTTTCATTCAGTCAGTAGCTTCAATCATTTCTGGACGTTTTTCAATGGCAAAAATCAATGAATATTGTAAATGCACAAACAGTAATTTCTCCGCATTGCAAGGTGCAATTCTGAAATTTTTTGCTTTTTCCTGCTCCTCTTAGCATGATAAAGAAGATTCAAAGAGAGTGAGATGCCAGCTCCTTTCATTCAGTCAGTAGCTTCAATCATTTCTGGACGTTTTTCAATGGCAAAAATCAATGAATATTGTAAATGCACAAACAGTAATTTCTCCGCATTGCAAGGTGCAATTCTGAAATTTTTTGCTTTTTCCCGCTCCTCTTAGCATGATAAAGAAGATTCAAAGAGAGTGAGGTGCCAGCTCCTTTCATTCAGTCAGTAGCTTCAAACATTTCTGGTATATGAATAACATGTTTTTCAATGGCAAAAATCAATGAATATTGTAAATGCACAAACAGTAATTTCTCCGCATTGCAAGGTGCAAGTCTGAAATTTTTTGCTTTTTCCTGCTCCTCTTAGTATGATAAAGAAGATTCAAAGAGAGTGAGATGCCAGCTCCTTTCATTCAGTCAGTAGCTTCAATCATTTCTGGATGTTTTTCAATGGCAAAAATCAATGAATATTGTAAATGCACAAACTGTAATTTCTCCGTATTGCAAAGTGCAATTCTGAAATTTTTTGCTTTTTCCTGCTCCTCTTAGCATGATAAAGAAGATTCAAAGAGAGTGAGATGCCAGCTCCTTTCATTCAGTCAGTAGCTTCAATCATTTCTGGACGTTTTTCAATGGCAAAAATCAATGAATATTGTAAATGCACAAACAGTAATTTCTCCGCATTGCAAGGTGCAATTCTGAAATTTTTTGCTTTTTCCTGCTCCTCTTAGCATGATAAAGAAGATTCAAAGAGAGTGAGATGCCAGTTCCTTTCATTTAGTCAGTACCTTCAATCATTTCTGGACGTTTTTCAATGGCAAAAATCAATGAATATTGTAAATGCACAAACAGTAATTTCTCCGCATTGCAAGGTGCAATTCTGAAATTTTTTGCTTTTTCCCGCTCCTCTTAGCATGATAAAGAAGATTCAAAGAGAGTGAGGTGCCAGCTCCTTTCATTCAGTCAGTAGCTTCAAACATTTCTGGTATATGAATAACATGTTTTTCAATGGCAAAAATCAATGAATATTGTAAATGCACAAACAGTAATTTCTCCGCATTGCAAGGTGCAATTCTGAAATTTTTTGATTTTTCCTGCTCCTCTTAGCATGATAAAGAAGATTCAAAGAGAGTGAGATGCCAGCTCCTTTCATTCAGTCAGTAGCTTCAATCATTTCTGGATGTTTTTCAATGGCAAAAATCAATGAATATTGTAAATGCACAAACAGTAATTTCTCCGCATTGCAAGGTGCAATTCTGAAATTTTTTGCTTTTTCCTGCTCCTCTTAGCATGATAAAGAAGATTCAAAGAGAGTGAGATGCCAGCTCCTTTCATTCAGTCAGTAGCTTCAAACATTTCTGGTATATGAATAACATGATGTTTTTCAATGGCAAAAATCAATGAATATTGTAAATGCACAAACAGTAATTTCTCCGCATTGCAAGGTGCAATTCTGAAATTTTTTGCTTTTTCCTGCTCCTCTTAGCATGATAAAGAAGATTCAAAGAGAGTGAGATGCCAGCTCCTTTCATTCAGTCAGTAGCTTCAAACATTTCTGGTATATGAATAACATGATGTTTTTCAATGGCAAAAATCAATGAATATTGTAAATGCACAAACAGTAATTTCTCCGCATTGCAAGGTGCAAGTCTGAGATTTTTTGCTTTTTCCTGCTCCTCTTAGCATGATAAAGAAGATTCAAAGAGAGTGAGATGCCAGCTACTTTCATTCAGTCAGTAGCTTCAATCATTTCTGGACGTTTTTCAATGGTAAAAATCAATGAATATTGTAAATGCACAAACAGTAATTTCTCCACATTGCAAGGTGCAATTCTGAAATTTTTTGCTTTTTCCTGCTCCTCTTAGCATGATAAAGAAGATTCAAAGAGAGTGAGATGCCAGCTCCTTTCATTCAGTCAGTAGCTTCAAACATTTCTGGTATATGAATAACATGATGTTTTTCAATGGCAAAAATCAATGAATATTGTAAATGCACAAACAGTAATTTCTCCGCATTGCAAGGTGCAATTCTGAAATTTTTTGCTTTTTCCTGCTCCTCTTAGCATGATAAAGAAGATTCAAAGAGAGTGAGATGCCAGCTCCTTTCATTCAGTCAGTAGCTTCAATCATTTCTGGATGTTTTTCAATGGCAAAAATCAATAAATATTGTAAATGCACAAACTGTAATTTCTCCGCATTGCAAGGTGCAATTCTGAAATTTTTTGCTTTTTCCTGCTCCTCTTAGCATGATAAAGAAGATTCAAAGAGAGTGAGATGCCAGCTCCTTTCATTCAGTCAGTAGCTTCAATCATTTCTGGACGTTTTTCAGTGGCAAAAATCAATGAATATTGTAAATGCACAAACAGTAATTTCTCCGCATTGCAAGGTGCAATTCTGAAATTTTTTGCTTTTTCCTGCTCCTCTTAGCATGATAAAGAAGATTCAAAGAGAGTGAGATGCCAGCTCCTTTCATTCAGTCAGTACCTTCAATCATTTCTGGACGTTTTTCAATGGCAAAAATCAATGAATATTGTAAATGCACAAACAGTAATTTCTCCGCATTGCAAGGTGCAAGTCTGAAATTTTTTGCTTTTTCCTGCTCCTCTTAGCATGATAAAGAAGATTCGAAGAGAGTGAGATGCCAGCTACTTTCATTCAGTCAGTAGCTTCAATCATTTCTGGACGTCTTTCAATGGTAAAAATCAATGAATATTGTAAATGCACAAACAGTAATTTCTCCACATTGCAAGGTGCAATTCTGAATTTTTTTGCTTTTTCCTGCTCCTCTTAGCATGATAAAGAAGATTCAAAGAGAGTGAGATGCCAGCTCCTTTCATTCAGTCAGTAGCTTCAAACATTTCTGGTATATGAATAACATGATGTTTTTCAATGGCAAAAATCAATGAATATTGTAAATGCACAAACAGTAATTTCTCCGCATTGCAAGGTGCAATTCTGAAATTTTTTGCTTTTTCCTGCTCCTCTTAGCATGATAAAGAAGATTCAAAGAGAGTGAGATGCCAGCTCCTTTCATTCAGTCAGTAGCTTCAATCATTTCTGGATGTTTTTCAATGGCAAAAATCAATGAATATTGTAAATGCACAAACTGTAATTTCTCCGCATTGCAAGGTGCAATTCTGAAATTTTTTGCTTTTTCCTGCTCCTCTTAGCATGATAAAGAAGATTCAAAGAGAGTGAGATGCCAGCTCCTTTCATTCAGTCAGTAGCTTCAATCATTTCTGGACGTTTTTCAATGGCAAAAATCAATGAATATTGTAAATGCACAAACAGTAATTTCTCCGCATTGCAAGGTGCAATTCTGAAATTTTTTGCTTTTTCCTGCTCCTCTTAGCATGATAAAGAAGATTCAAAGAGAGTGAGATGCCAGCTCCTTTCATTCAGTCAGTAGCTTCAATCATTTCTGGACGTTTTTCAATGGCAAAAATCAATGAATATTGTAAAAGCACAAAGAGTAATTTCTCCGCATTGCAAGGTGCAATTCTGAAATTTTTTGCTTTTTCCTGCTCCTCTTAGCATGATAAAGAAGATTCAAAGAGAGTGAGATGCCAGCTCCTTTCATTCAGTCAGTAGCTTCAAACATTTCTGGTATATGAATAACATGATGTTTTTCAATGGCAAAAATCAATGAATATTGTAAATGCACAAACAGTAATTTCTCCGCATTGCAAGGTGCAATTCTGAAATTTTTTGCTTTTTCCTGCTCCTCTTAGCATGATAAAGAAGATTCAAAGAGAGTGAGATGCCAGCTCCTTTCATTCAGTCAGTAGCTTCAAACATTTCTGGTATATGAATAACATGATGTTTTTCAATGGCAAAAATCAATGAATATTGTAAATGCACAAACAGTAATTTCTCCGCATTGCAAGGTGCAATTCTGAAATTTTTTGCTTTTTCCTGCTCCTCTTAGCATGATAAAGAAGATTCAAAGAGAGTGAGATGCCAGCTCCTTTCATTCAGTCAGTAGCTTCAATCATTTCTGGATGTTTTTCAATGGCAAAAATCAATAAATATTGTAAATGCACAAACTGTAATTTCTCCGCATTGCAAGGTGCAATTCTGAAATTTTTTGCTTTTTCCTGCTCCTCTTAGCATGATAAAGAAGATTCAAAGAGAGTGAGATGCCAGCTCCTTTCATTCAGTCAGTAGCTTCAAACATTTCTGGTATATGAATAACATGATGTTTTTCAATGGCAAAAATCAATGAATATTGTAAATGCACAAACAGTAATTTCTCCGCATTGCAAGGTGCAATTCTGAAATTTTTTGCTTTTTCCTGCTCCTCTTAGCATGATAAAGAAGATTCAAAGAGAGTGAGATGCCAGCTCCTTTCATTCAGTCAGTAGCTTCAATCATTTCTGGATGTTTTTCAATGGCAAAAATCAATAAATATTGTAAATGCACAAACTGTAATTTCTCCGCATTGCAAGGTGCAATTCTGAAATTTTTTGCTTTTTCCTGCTCCTCTTAGCATGATAAAGAAGATTCAAAGAGAGTGAGATGCCAGCTCCTTTCATTCAGTCAGTAGCTTCAATCATTTCTGGACGTTTTTCAGTGGCAAAAATCAATGAATATTGTAAATGCACAAACAGTAATTTCTCCGCATTGCAAGGTGCAATTCTGAAATTTTTTGCTTTTTCCTGCTCCTCTTAGCATGATAAAGAAGATTCAAAGAGAGTGAGATGCCAGCTCCTTTCATTCAGTCAGTACCTTCAATCATTTCTGGACGTTTTTCAATGGCAAAAATCAATGAATATTGTAAATGCACAAACAGTAATTTCTCCGCATTGCAAGGTGCAAGTCTGAAATTTTTTGCTTTTTCCTGCTCCTCTTAGCATGATAAAGAAGATTCGAAGAGAGTGAGATGCCAGCTACTTTCATTCAGTCAGTAGCTTCAATCATTTCTGGACGTCTTTCAATGGTAAAAATCAATGAATATTGTAAATGCACAAACCGTAATTTCTCCACATTGCAAGGTGCAATTCTGAAATTTTTTGCTTTTTCCTGCTCCTCTTAGCATGATAAAGAAGATTCAAAGAGAGTGAGATGCCAGCTCCTTTCATTCAGTCAGTAGCTTCAAACATTTCTGGTATATGAATAACATGATGTTTTTCAATGGCAAAAATCAATGAATATTGTAAATGCACAAACAGTAATTTCTCCGCATTGCAAGGTGCAATTCTGAAATTTTTTGCTTTTTCCTGCTCCTCTTAGCATGATAAAGAAGATTCAAAGAGAGTGAGATGCCAGCTCCTTTCATTCAGTCAGTAGCTTCAATCATTTCTGGATGTTTTTCAATGGCAAAAATCAATGAATATTGTAAATGCACAAACTGTAATTTCTCCGCATTGCAAGGTGCAATTCTGAAATTTTTTGCTTTTTCCTGCTCCTCTTAGCATGATAAAGAAGATTCAAAGAGAGTGAGATGCCAGCTCCTTTCATTCAGTCAGTAGCTTCAATCATTTCTGGACGTTTTTCAATGGCAAAAATCAATGAATATTGTAAATGCACAAACAGTAATTTCTCCGCATTGCAAGGTGCAATTCTGAAATTTTTTGCTTTTTCCTGCTCCTCTTAGCATGATAAAGAAGATTCAAAGAGAGTGAGATGCCAGCTCCTTTCATTCAGTCAGTAGCTTCAATCATTTCTGGACGTTTTTCAATGGCAAAAATCAATGAATATTGTAAATGCACAAACAGTAATTTCTCCGCATTGCAAGGTGCAATTCTGAAATTTTTTGCTTTTTCCCGCTCCTCTTAGCATGATAAAGAAGATTCAAAGAGAGTGAGGTGCCAGCTCCTTTCATTCAGTCAGTAGCTTCAAACATTTCTGGTATATGAATAACATGTTTTTCAATGGCAAAAATCAATGAATATTGTAAATGCACAAACAGTAATTTCTCCGCATTGCAAGGTGCAATTCTGAAATTTTTTGATTTTTCCTGCTCCTCTTAGCATGATAAAGAAGATTCAAAGAGAGTGAGATGCCAGCTCCTTTCATTCAGTCAGTAGCTTCAATCATTTCTGGACGTTTTTCAATGGCAAAAATCAATGAATATTGTAAAAGCACAAAGAGTAATTTCTCCGCATTGCAAGGTGCAATTCTGAAATTTTTTGCTTTTTCCTGCTCCTCTTAGCATGATAAAGAAGATTCAAAGAGAGTGAGATGCCAGCTCCTTTCATTCAGTCAGTAGCTTCAAACATTTCTGGTATATGAATAACATGATGTTTTTCAATGGCAAAAATCAATGAATATTGTAAATGCACAAACAGTAATTTCTCCGCATTGCAAGGTGCAATTCTGAAATTTTTTGCTTTTTCCTGCTCCTCTTAGCATGATAAAGAAGATTCAAAGAGAGTGAGATGCCAGCTCCTTTCATTCAGTCAGTAGCTTCAAACATTTCTGGTATATGAATAACGATGTTTTTCAATGGCAAAAATCAATGAATATTGTAAATGCACAAACAGTAATTTCTCCGCATTGCAAGGTGCAAGTCTGAAATTTTTTGCTTTTTCCTGCTCCTCTTAGCATGATAAAGAAGATTCAAAGAGAGTGAGATGCCAGCTACTTTCATTCAGTCAGTAGCTTCAATCATTTCTGGACGTTTTTCAATGGTAAAAATCAATGAATATTGTAAATGCACAAACAGTAATTTCTCCACATTGCAAGGTGCAATTCTGAAATTTTTTGCTTTTTCCTGCTCCTATTAGCATGATAAAGAAGATTCAAAGAGAGTGAGATGCCAGCTCCTTTCATTCAGTCAGTAGCTTCAATCATTTCTGGACGTTTTTCAGTGGCAAAAATCAATGAATATTGTAAATGCACAAACAGTAATTTCTCCGCATTGCAAGGTGCAATTCTGAAATTTTTTGCTTTTTCCTGCTCCTCTTAGCATGATAAAGAAGATTCAAAGAGAGTGAGATGCCAGCTCCTTTCATTCAGTCAGTACCTTCAATCATTTCTGGACGTTTTTCAATGGCAAAAATCAATGAATATTGTAAATGCACAAACAGTAATTTCTCCGCATTGCAAGGTGCAATTCTGAAATTTTTTGCTTTTTCCCGCTCCTCTTAGCATGATAAAGAAGATTCAAAGAGAGTGAGGTGCCAGCTCCTTTCATTCAGTCAGTAGCTTCAAACATTTCTGGTATATGAATAACATGTTTTTCAATGGCAAAAATCAATGAATATTGTAAATGCACAAACAGTAATTTCTCCGCATTGCAAGGTGCAATTCTGAAATTTTTTGATTTTTCCTGCTCCTCTTAGCATGATAAAGAAGATTCAAAGAGAGTGAGATGCCAGCTCCTTTCATTCAGTCAGTAGCTTCAATCATTTCTGGATGTTTTTCAATGGCAAAAATCAATGAATATTGTAAATGCACAAACAGTAATTTCTCCGCATTGCAAGGTGCAATTCTGAAATTTTTTGCTTTTTCCTGCTCCTCTTAGCATGATAAAGAAGATTCCAAGAGAGTGAGATGCCAGCTCCTTTCATTCAGTCAGTAGCTTCAATCATTTCTGGACGTTTTTCAATGGCAAAAATCAATGAATATTGTAAATGCACAAACAGTAATTTCTCCGCATTGCAAGGTGCAATTCTGAAATTTTTTGCTTTTTCCTGCTCCTCTTAGCATGATAAAGAAGATTCAAAGAGAGTGAGATGCCAGCTCCTTTCATTCAGTCAGTAGCTTCAAACATTTCTGGTATATGAATAACATGATGTTTTTCAATGGCAAAAATCAATGAATATTGTAAATGCACAAACAGTAATTTCTCCGCATTGCAAGGTGCAATTCTGAAATTTTTTGCTTTTTCCTGCTCCTCTTAGCATGATAAAGAAGATTCAAAGAGAGTGAGATGCCAGCTCCTTTCATTCAGTCAGTAGCTTCAAACATTTCTGGTATATGAATAACATGATGTTTTTCAATGGCAAAAATCAATGAATATTGTAAATGCACAAACAGTAATTTCTCCGCATTGCAAGGTGCAAGTCTGAGATTTTTTGCTTTTTCCTGCTCCTCTTAGCATGATAAAGAAGATTCAAAGAGAGTGAGATGCCAGCTACTTTCATTCAGTCAGTAGCTTCAATCATTTCTGGACGTTTTTCAATGGTAAAAATCAATGAATATTGTAAATGCACAAACAGTAATTTCTCCACATTGCAAGGTGCAATTCTGAAATTTTTTGCTTTTTCCTGCTCCTCTTAGCATGATAAAGAAGATTCAAAGAGAGTGAGATGCCAGCTCCTTTCATTCAGTCAGTAGCTTCAAACATTTCTGGTATATGAATAACATGATGTTTTTCAATGGCAAAAATCAATGAATATTGTAAATGCACAAACAGTAATTTCTCCGCATTGCAAGGTGCAATTCTGAAATTTTTTGCTTTTTCCTGCTCCTCTTAGCATGATAAAGAAGATTCAAAGAGAGTGAGATGCCAGCTCCTTTCATTCAGTCAGTAGCTTCAATCATTTCTGGATGTTTTTCAATGGCAAAAATCAATAAATATTGTAAATGCACAAACTGTAATTTCTCCGCATTGCAAGGTGCAATTCTGAAATTTTTTGCTTTTTCCTGCTCCTCTTAGCATGATAAAGAAGATTCAAAGAGAGTGAGATGCCAGCTCCTTTCATTCAGTCAGTAGCTTCAATCATTTCTGGACGTTTTTCAGTGGCAAAAATCAATGAATATTGTAAATGCACAAACAGTAATTTCTCCGCATTGCAAGGTGCAATTCTGAAATTTTTGCTTTTTCCTGCTCCTCTTAGCATGATAAAGAAGATTCAAAGAGAGTGAGATGCCAGCTCCTTTCATTCAGTCAGTACCTTCAATCATTTCTGGACGTTTTTCAATGGCAAAAATCAATGAATATTGTAAATGCACAAACAGTAATTTCTCCGCATTGCAAGGTGCAAGTCTGAAATTTTTTGCTTTTTCCTGCTCCTCTTAGCATGATAAAGAAGATTCGAAGAGAGTGAGATGCCAGCTACTTTCATTCAGTCAGTAGCTTCAATCATTTCTGGACGTCTTTCAATGGTAAAAATCAATGAATATTGTAAATGCACAAACAGTAATTTCTCCACATTGCAAGGTGCAATTCTGAAATTTTTTGCTTTTTCCTGCTCCTCTTAGCATGATAAAGAAGATTCAAAGAGAGTGAGATGCCAGCTCCTTTCATTCAGTCAGTAGCTTCAAACATTTCTGGTATATGAATAACATGATGTTTTTCAATGGCAAAAATCAATGAATATTGTAAATGCACAAACAGTAATTTCTCCGCATTGCAAGGTGCAATTCTGAAATTTTTTGCTTTTTCCTGCTCCTCTTAGCATGATAAAGAAGATTCAAAGAGAGTGAGATGCCAGCTCCTTTCATTCAGTCAGTAGCTTCAATCATTTCTGGATGTTTTTCAATGGCAAAAATCAATGAATATTGTAAATGCACAAACTGTAATTTCTCCGCATTGCAAGGTGCAATTCTGAAATTTTTTGCTTTTTCCTGCTCCTCCTAGCATGATAAAGAAGATTCAAAGAGAGTGAGATGCCAGCTCCTTTCATTCAGTCAGTAGCTTCAATCATTTCTGGACGTTTTTCAATGGCAAAAATCAATGAATATTGTAAATGCACAAACAGTAATTTCTCCGCATTGCAAGGTGCAATTCTGAAATTTTTTGCTTTTTCCTGCTCCTCTTAGCATGATAAAGAAGATTCAAAGAGAGTGAGATGCCAGCTCCTTTCATTCAGTCAGTAGCTTCAATCATTTCTGGACGTTTTTCAATGGCAAAAATCAATGAATATTGTAAATGCACAAACAGTAATTTCTCCGCATTGCAAGGTGCAATTCTGAAGTTTTTTGCTTTTTCCCGCTCCTCTTAGCATGATAAAGAAGATTCAAAGAGAGTGAGGTGCCAGCTCCTTTCATTCAGTCAGTAGCTTCAAACATTTCTGGTATATGAATAACATGTTTTTCAATGGCAAAAATCAATGAATATTGTAAATGCACAAACAGTAATTTCTCCGCATTGCAAGGTGCAATTCTGAAATTTTTTGATTTTTCCTGCTCCTCTTACCATGATAAAGAAGATTCAAAGAGAGTGAGATGCCAGCTCCTTTCATTCAGTCAGTAGCTTCAATCATTTCTGGACGTTTTTCAATGGCAAAAATCAATGAATATTGTAAAAGCACAAAGAGTAATTTCTCCGCATTGCAAGGTGCAATTCTGAAATTTTTTGCTTTTTCCTGCTCCTCTTAGCATGATAAAGAAGATTCAAAGAGAGTGAGATGCCAGCTCCTTTCATTCAGTCAGTAGCTTCAAACATTTCTGGTATATGAATAACATGATGTTTTTCAATGGCAAAAATCAATGAATATTGTAAATGCACAAACAGTAATTTCTCCGCATTGCAAGGTGCAATTCTGAAATTTTTTGCTTTTTCCTGCTCCTCTTAGCATGATAAAGAAGATTCAAAGAGAGTGAGATGCCAGCTCCTTTCATTCAGTCAGTAGCTTCAAACATTTCTGGTATATGAATAACGATGTTTTTCAATGGCAAAAATCAATGAATATTGTAAATGCACAAACAGTAATTTCTCCGCATTGCAAGGTGCAAGTCTGAAATTTTTTGCTTTTTCCTGCTCCTCTTAGCATGATAAAGAAGATTCAAAGAGAGTGAGATGCCAGCTACTTTCATTCAGTCAGTAGCTTCAATCATTTCTGGACGTTTTTCAATGGTAAAAATCAATGAATATTGTAAATGCACAAACAGTAATTTCTCCACATTGCAAGGTGCAATTCTGAAATTTTTTGCTTTTTCCTGCTCCTATTAGCATGATAAAGAAGATTCAAAGAGAGTGAGATGCCAGCTCCTTTCATTCAGTCAGTAGCTTCAATCATTTCTGGACGTTTTTCAGTGGCAAAAATCAATGAATATTGTAAATGCACAAACAGTAATTTCTCCGCATTGCAAGGTGCAATTCTGAAATTTTTTGCTTTTTCCTGCTCCTCTTAGCATGATAAAGAAGATTCAAAGAGAGTGAGATGCCAGCTCCTTTCATTCAGTCAGTACCTTCAATCATTTCTGGACGTTTTTCAATGGCAAAAATCAATGAATATTGTAAATGCACAAACAGTAATTTCTCCGCATTGCAAGGTGCAATTCTGAAATTTTTTGCTTTTTCCCGCTCCTCTTAGCATGATAAAGAAGATTCAAAGAGAGTGAGGTGCCAGCTCCTTTCATTCAGTCAGTAGCTTCAAACATTTCTGGTATATGAATAACATGTTTTTCAATGGCAAAAATCAATGAATATTGTAAATGCACAAACAGTAATTTCTCCGCATTGCAAGGTGCAATTCTGAAATTTTTTGATTTTTCCTGCTCCTCTTAGCATGATAAAGAAGATTCAAAGAGAGTGAGATGCCAGCTCCTTTCATTCAGTCAGTAGCTTCAAATATTTCTGGATGTTTTTCAATGGCAAAAATCAATGAATATTGTAAATGCACAAACAGTAATTTCTCCGCATTGCAAGGTGCAATTCTGAAATTTTTTGCTTTTTCCTGCTCCTCTTAGCATGATAAAGAAGATTCCAAGAGAGTGAGATGCCAGCTCCTTTCATTCAGTCAGTAGCTTCAAACATTTCTGGTATATGAATAACATGATGTTTTTCAATGGCAAAAATCAATGAATATTGTAAATGCACAAACAGTAATTTCTCCGCATTGCAAGGTGCAAGTCTGAAATTTTTTGCTTTTTCCTGCTCCTCTTAGCATGATAAAGAAGATTCAAAGAGAGTGAGATGCCAGTTACTTTCATTCAGTCAGTAGCTTCAATCATTTCTGGACGTTTTTCAATGGTAAAAATCAATGAATATTGTAAATGCACAAACAGTAATTTCTCCACATTGCAAGGTGCAATTCTGAAATTTTTTGCTTTTTCCTGCTCCTCTTAGCATGATAAAGAAGATTCAAAGAGAGTGAGATGCCAGCTCCTTTCATTCAGTCAGTAGCTTCAAACATTTCTGGTATATGAATAACATGATGTTTTTCAATGGCAAAAATCAATGAATATTGTAAATGCACAAACAGTAATTTCTCCGCATTGCAAGGTGCAATTCTGAAATTTTTTGCTTTTTCCTGCTCCTCTTAGCATGATAAAGAAGATTCAAAGAGAGTGAGATGCCAGCTCCTTTCATTCAGTCAGTAGCTTCAAACATTTCTGGTATATGAATAACATGATGTTTTTCAATGGCAAAAATCAATGAATATTGTAAATGCACAAACAGTAATTTCTCCGCATTGCAAGGTGCAATTCTGAAATTTTTTGCTTTTTCCTGCTCCTCTTAGCATGATAAAGAAGATTCAAAGAGAGTGAGATGCCAGCTCCTTTCATTCAGTCAGTAGCTTCAAACATTTCTGGTATATGAATAACATGATGTTTTTCAATGGCAAAAATCAATGAATATTGTAAATGCACAAACAGTAATTTCTCCGCATTGCAAGGTGCAAGTCTGAAATTTTTTTGCTTTTTCCTTCTCCTCTTAGCATGATAAAGAAGATTCAAAGAGAGTGAGATGCCAGCTACTTTCATTCAGTCAGTAGCTTCAATCATTTCTGGACGTTTTTCAATGGTAAAAATCAATGAATATTGTAAATGCACAAACAGTAATTTCTCCACATTGCAAGGTGCAATTCTGAAATTTTTTGCTTTTTCCTGCTCCTCTTAGCATGATAAAGAAGATTCAAAGAGAGTGAGATGCCAGCTCCTTTCATTCAGTCAGTAGCTTCAAACATTTCTGGTATATGAATAACATGATGTTTTTCAATGGCAAAAATCAATGAATATTGTAAATGCACAAACAGTAATTTCTCCGCATTGCAAGGTGCAATTCTGAAATTTTTTGCTTTTTCCTGCTCCTCTTAGCATGATAAAGAAGATTCAAAGAGAGTGAGATGCCAGCTCCTTTCATTCAGTCAGTAGCTTCAAACATTTCTGGTATATGAATAACATGATGTTTTTCAATGGCAAAAATCAATGAATATTGTAAATGCACAAACAGTAATTTCTCCGCATTGCAAGGTGCAAGTCTGAAATTTTTTGCTTTTTCCTGCTCCTCTTAGCATGATAAAGAAGATTCAAAGAGAGTGAGATGCCAGCTACTTTCATTCAGTCAGTAGCTTCAATCATTTCTGGACGTTTTTCAATGGTAAAAATCAATGAATATTGTAAATGCACAAACAGTAATTTCTCCACATTGCAAGGTGCAATTCTGAAATTTTTTGCTTTTTCCTGCTCCTCTTAGCATGATAAAGAAGATTCAAAGAGAGTGAGATGCCAGCTCCTTTCATTCAGTCAGTAGCTTCAAACATTTCTGGTATATGAATAACATGATGTTTTTCAATGGCAAAAATCAATGAATATTGTAAATGCACAAACAGTAATTTCTCCGCATTGCAAGGTGCAATTCTGAAATTTTTTGCTTTTTCCTGCTCCTCTTAGCATGATAAAGAAGATTCAAAGAGAGTGAGATGCCAGCTCCTTTCATTCAGTCAGTAGCTTCAATCATTTCTGGATGTTTTTCAATGGCAAAAATCAATGAATATTGTAAATGCACAAACTGTAATTTCTCCGCATTGCAAGGTGCAATTCTGAAATTTTTTGCTTTTTCCTGCTCCTCTTAGCATGATAAAGAAGATTCAAAGAGAGTGAGATGCCAGCTCCTTTCATTCAGTCAGTAGCTTCAATCATTTCTGGACGTTTTTCAATGGCAAAAACCAATGAATATTGTAAATGCACAAACAGTAATTTCTCCGCATTGCAAGGTGCAATTCTGAAATTTTTTGCTTTTTCCTGCTCCTCTTAGCATGATAAAGAAGATTCAAAGAGAGTGAGATGCCAGCTCCTTTCATTCAGTCAGTACCTTCAATCATTTCTGGACGTTTTTCAATGGCAAAAATCAATGAATATTGTAAATGCACAAACAGTAATTTCTCCGCATTGCAAGTTGCAATTCTGAAATTTTTTGCTTTTTCCCGCTCCTCTTAGCATGATAAAGAAGATTCAAAGAGAGTGAGGTGCCAGCTCCTTTCATTCAGTCAGTAGCTTCAAACATTTCTGGTATATGAATAACATGTTTTTCAATGGCAAAAATCAATGAATATTGTAAATACACAAACAGTAATTTCTCCGCATTGCAAGGTGCAATTCTGAAATTTTTTGCTTTTTCCTGCTCCTCTTAGCATGATAAAGAAGATTCAAAGAGAGTGAGATGCCAGCTCCTTTCATTCAGTCAGTAGCTTCAATCATTTCTGGACGTTTTTCAATGGCAAAAATCAATGAATATTGTAAATGCACAAACAGTAATTTCTCCGCATTGCAAGGTGCAATTCTGAAATTTTTTGCTTTTTCCTGCTCCTCTTAGCATGATAAAGAAGATTCAAAGAGAGTGAGATGTCAGCTCCTTTCATTCAGTCAGTAGCTTCAAACATTTCTGGTATATGAATAACATGATGTTTTTCAATGGCAAAAATCAATGAATATTGTAAATGCACAAACAGTAATTTCTCCGCATTGCAAGGTGCAATTCTGAAATTTTTTGCTTTTTCCTGCTCCTCTTAGCATGATAAAGAAGATTCAAAGAGAGTGAGATGCCAGCTCCTTTCGTTCAGTCAGTAGCTTCAATCATTTCTGGACGTTTTTCAATGGCAAAAACCAATGAATATTGTAAATGCACAAACAGTAATTTCTCCGCATTGCAAGGTGCAATTCTGAAATTTTTTGCTTTTTCCTGCTCCTCTTAGCATGATAAAGAAGATTCAAAGAGAGTGAGATGCCAGCTCCTTTCATTCAGTCAGTACCTTCAATCATTTCTGGACGTTTTTCAATGGCAAAAATCAATGAATATTGTAAATGCACAAACTAATTTCTCCGCATTGCAAGGTGCAATTCTGAAATTTTTTGCTTTTTCCCGCTCCTCTTAGCATGATAAAGAAGATTCAAAGAGAGTGAGGTGCCAGCTCCTTTCATTCAGTCAGTAGCTTCAAACATTTCTGGTATATGAATAACATGATGTTTTTCAATGGCAAAAATCAATGAATATTGTAAATGCACAAACAGTAATTTCTCCGCATTGCAAGGTGCAATTCTGAAATTTTTTGCTTTTTCCTGCTCCTCTTAGCATGATAAAGAAGATTCAAAGAGAGTGAGATGCCAGCTCCTTTCATTCAGTCAGTAGCTTCAAACATTTCTGGTATATGAATAACATGATGTTTTTCAATGGCAAAAATCAATGAATATTGTAAATGCACAAACAGTAATTTCTCCGCATTGCAAGGTGCAATTCTGAAATTTTTTGCTTTTTCCTGCTCCTCTTAGCATGATAAAGAAGATTCAAAGAGAGTGAGATGCCAGCTCCTTTCATTCAGTCAGTAGCTTCAATCATTTCTGGATGTTTTTCAATGGCAAAAATCAATGAATATTGTAAATGCACAAACAGTAATTTCTCCGCATTGCAAGGTGCAATTCTGAAATTTTTTGCTTTTTCCTGCTCCTCTTAGCATGATAAAGAAGATTCAAAGAGAGTGAGATGTCAGCTCCTTTCATTCAGTCAGTAGCTTCAAACATTTCTGGTATATGAATAACATGATGTTTTTCAATGGCAAAAATCAATGAATATTGTAAATGCACAAACAGTAATTTCTCCGCATTGCAAGGTGCAATTCTGAAATTTTTTGCTTTTTCCTGCTCCTCTTAGCATGATAAAGAAGATTCAAAGAGAGTGAGATGCCAGCTCCTTTCATTCAGTCAGTAGCTTCAAACATTTCTGGTATATGAATAACATGATGTTTTTCAATGGCAAAAATCAATGAATATTGTAAATGCACAAACAGTAATTTCTCCGCATTGCAAGGTGCAAGTCTGAAATTTTTTTGCTTTTTCCTGCTCCTCTTAGCATGATAAAGAAGATTCAAAGAGAGTGAGATGCCAGCTACTTTCATTCAGTCAGTAGCTTCAATCATTTCTGGACGTTTTTCAATGGTAAAAATCAATGAATATTGTAAATGCACAAACAGTAATTTCTCCACATTGCAAGGTGCAATTCTGAAATTTTTTGCTTTTTCCTGCTCCTCTTAGCATGATAAAGAAGATTCAAAGAGAGTGAGATGCCAGCTCCTTTCATTCAGTCAGTAGCTTCAAACATTTCTGGTATATGAATAACATGATGTTTTTCAATGGCAAAAATCAATGAATATTGTAAATGCACAAACAGTAATTTCTCCGCATTGCAAGGTGCAATTCTGAAATTTTTTGCTTTTTCCTGCTCCTCTTAGCATGATAAAGAAGATTCAAAGAGAGTGAGATGCCAGCTCCTTTCATTCAGTCAGTAGCTTCAAACATTTCTGGTATATGAATAACATGATGTTTTTCAATGGCAAAAATCAATGAATATTGTAAATGCACAAACAGTAATTTCTCCGCATTGCAAGGTGCAAGTCTGAAATTTTTTGCTTTTTCCTGCTCCTCTTAGCATGATAAAGAAGATTCAAAGAGAGTGAGATGCCAGCTACTTTCATTCAGTCAGTAGCTTCAATCATTTCTGGACGTTTTTCAATGGTAAAAATCAATGAATATTGTAAATGCACAAACAGTAATTTCTCCACATTGCAAGGTGCAATTCTGAAATTTTTTGCTTTTTCCTGCTCCTCTTAGCATGATAAAGAAGATTCAAAGAGAGTGAGATGCCAGCTCCTTTCATTCAGTCAGTAGCTTCAAACATTTCTGGTATATGAATAACATGATGTTTTTCAATGGCAAAAATCAATGAATATTGTAAATGCACAAACAGTAATTTCTCCGCATTGCAAGGTGCAATTCTGAAATTTTTTGCTTTTTCCTGCTCCTCTTAGCATGATAAAGAAGATTCAAAGAGAGTGAGATGCCAGCTCCTTTCATTCAGTCAGTAGCTTCAATCATTTCTGGATGTTTTTCAATGGCAAAAATCAATGAATATTGTAAATGCACAAACTGTAATTTCTCCGCATTGCAACGTGCAATTCTGAAATTTTTTGCTTTTTCCTGCTCCTCTTAGCATGATAAAGAAGATTCAAAGAGAGTGAGATGCCAGCTCCTTTCATTCAGTCAGTAGCTTCAATCATTTCTGGACGTTTTTCAATGGCAAAAACCAATGAATATTGTAAATGCACAAACAGTAATTTCTCCGCATTGCAAGGTGCAATTCTGAAATTTTTTGCTTTTTCCTGCTCCTCTTAGCATGATAAAGAAGATTCAAAGAGAGTGAGATGCCAGCTCCTTTCATTCAGTCAGTACCTTCAATCATTTCTGGACGTTTTTCAATGGCAAAAATCAATGAATATTGTAAATGCACAAACAGTAATTTCTCCGCATTGCAAGGTGCAATTCTGAAATTTTTTGCTTTTTCCCGCTCCTCTTAGCATGATAAAGAAGATTCAAAGAGAGTGAGGTGCCAGCTCCTTTCATTCAGTCAGTAGCTTCAAACATTTCTGGTATATGAATAACATGTTTTTCAATGGCAAAAATCAATGAATATTGTAAATGCACAAACAGTAATTTCTCCGCATTGCAAGGTGCAATTCTGAAATTTTTTGCTTTTTCCTGCTCCTCTTAGCATGATAAAGAAGATTCAAAGAGAGTGAGATGCCAGCTCCTTTCATTCAGTCAGTAGCTTCAATCATTTCTGGACGTTTTTCAATGGCAAAAATCAATGAATATTGTAAATGCACAAACAGTAATTTCTCCGCATTGCAAGGTGCAATTCTGAAATTTTTTGCTTTTTCCTGCTCCTCTTAGCATGATAAAGAAGATTCAAAGAGAGTGAGATGTCAGCTCCTTTCATTCAGTCAGTAGCTTCAAACATTTCTGGTATATGAATAACATGATGTTTTTCAATGGCAAAAATCAATGAATATTGTAAATGCACAAACAGTAATTTCTCCGCATTGCAAGGTGCAATTCTGAAATTTTTTGCTTTTTCCTGCTCCTCTTAGCATGATAAAGAAGATTCAAAGAGAGTGAGATGCCAGCTCCTTTCGTTCAGTCAGTAGCTTCAATCATTTCTGGACGTTTTTCAATGGCAAAAACCAATGAATATTGTAAATGCACAAACAGTAATTTCTCCGCATTGCAAGGTGCAATTCTGAAATTTTTTGCTTTTTCCTGCTCCTCTTAGCATGATAAAGAAGATTCAAAGAGAGTGAGATGCCAGCTCCTTTCATTCAGTCAGTACCTTCAATCATTTCTGGACGTTTTTCAATGGCAAAAATCAATGAATATTGTAAATGCACAAACTAATTTCTCCGCATTGCAAGGTGCAATTCTGAAATTTTTTGCTTTTTCCCGCTCCTCTTAGCATGATAAAGAAGATTCAAAGAGAGTGAGGTGCCAGCTCCTTTCATTCAGTCAGTAGCTTCAAACATTTCTGGTATATGAATAACATGTTTTTCAATGGCAAAAATCAATGATTATTGTAAATGCACAAACAGTAATTTCTCCGCATTGCAAGGTGCAATTCTGAAATTTTTTGCTTTTTCCTGCTCCTCTTAGCATGATAAAGAAGATTCAAAGAGAGTGAGATGCCAGCTCCTTTCATTCAGTCAGTAGCTTCAATCATTTCTGGACGTTTTTCAATGGCAAAAATCAATGAATATTGTAAATGCACAAACAGTAATTTCTCCGCATTGCAAGGTGCAATTCTGAAATTTTTTGCTTTTTCCTGCTCCTCTTAGCATGATAAAGAAGATTCAAAGAGAGTGAGATGTCAGCTCCTTTCATTCAGTCAGTAGCTTCAAACATTTCTGGTATATGAATAACATGATGTTTTTCAATGGCAAAAATCAATGAATATTGTAAATGCACAAACAGTAATTTCTCCGCATTGCAAGGTGCAATTCTGAAATTTTTTGCTTTTTCCTGCTCCTCTTAGCATGATAAAGAAGATTCAAAGAGAGTGAGATGCCAGCTCCTTTCATTCAGTCAGTAGCTTCAATCATTTCTGGATGTTTTTCAATGGCAAAAATCAATGAATATTGTAAATGCACAAACAGTAATTTCTCCGCATTGCAAGGTGCAATTCTGAAATTTTTTGCTTTTTCCTGCTCCTCTTAGCATGATAAAGAAGATTCAAAGAGAGTGAGATGCCAGCTCCTTTCATTCAGTCAGTAGCTTCAATCATTTCTGGACGTTTTTCAATGGCAAAAATCAATGAATATTGTAAATGCACAAACAGTAATTTCTCCGCATTGCAAGGTGCAATTCTGAAATTTTTTGCTTTTTCCTGCTCCTCTTAGCATGATAAAGAAGATTCAAAGAGAGTGAGATGTCAGCTCCTTTCATTCAGTCAGTAGCTTCAAACATTTCTGGTATATGAATAACATGATGTTTTTCAATGGCAAAAATCAATGAATATTGTAAATGCACAAACAGTAATTTCTCCGCATTGCAAGGTGCAATTCTGAAATTTTTTGCTTTTTCCTGCTCCTCTTAGCATGATAAAGAAGATTCAAAGAGAGTGAGATGCCAGCTCCTTTCGTTCAGTCAGTAGCTTCAATCATTTCTGGACGTTTTTCAATGGCAAAAATCATTGAATATTATAAATGCACAAACAGTAATTTCTCCGCATTGCAAGGTGCAATTCTGAAATTTTTTACTTTTTCCTGCTCCTCTTAGCATGATAAAGAAGATTCAAAGAGAGTGAGATGCCAGCTCCTTTCATTCAGTCAGTAGCTTCAATCATTTCTGGTATATGAATAACATGATGTTTTTCAATGGCAAAAATCAATGAATATTGTAAATGCACAAACAGTAATTTCTCCGCATTGCAAGGTGCAATTCTGAAATTTTTTGCTTTTTCCTGCTCCTCTTAGCATGATAAAGAAGATTCAAAGAGAGTGAGATGCCAGCTCCTTTCATTCAGTCAGTAGCTTCAAACATTTCTGGTATATGAATAACATGATGTTTTTCAATGGCAAAAATCAATGAATATTGTAAATGCACAAACAGTAATTTCTCCGCATTGCAAGGTGCAAGTCTGAAATTTTTTGCTTTTTCCTGCTCCTCTTAGCATGATAAAGAAGATTCAAAGAGAGTGAGATGCCATCTACTTTCATTCAGTCAGTAGCTTCAATCATTTCTGGACGTTTTTCAATGGTAAAAATCAATGAATATTGTAAATGCACAAACAGTAATTTCTCCACATTGCAAGGTGCAATTCTGAAATTTTTTGCTTTTTCCTGCTCCTCTTAGCATGATAAAGAAGATTCAAAGAGAGTGAGATGCCAGCTCCTTTCATTCAGTCAGTAGCTTCAAACATTTCTGGTATATGAATAACATGATGTTTTTCAATGGCAAAAATCAATGAATATTGTAAATGCACAAACAGTAATTTCTCCGCATTGCAAGGTGCAATTCTGAAATTTTTTGCTTTTTCCTGCTCCTCTTAGCATGATAAAGAAGATTCAAAGAGAGTGAGATGCCAGCTCCTTTCATTCAGTCAGTAGCTTCAAACATTTCTGGTATATGAATAACATGATGTTTTTCAATGGCAAAAATCAATGAATATTGTAAATGCACAAACAGTAATTTCTCCGCATTGCAAGGTGCAAGTCTGAAATTTTTTGCTTTTTCCTGCTCCTCTTAGCATGATAAAGAAGATTCAAAGAGAGAGAGATGCCAGCTACTTTCATTCAGTCAGTAGCTTCAATCATTTCTGGACGTTTTTCAATGGTAAAAATCAATGAATATTGTAAATGCACAAACAGTAATTTCTCCGCATTGCAAGGTGCAATTCTGAAATTTTTTGCTTTTTCCTGCTCCTCTTAGCATGATAAAGAAGATTCAAAGAGAGTGAGATGCCAGCTCCTTTCATTCAGTCAGTAGCTTCAATCATTTCTGGACGTTTTTCAATGGCAAAAACCAATGAATATTGTAAATGCACAAACAGTAATTTCTCCGCATTGCAAGGTGCAATTCTGAAATTTTTTGCTTTTTCCTGCTCCTCTTAGCATGATAAAGAAGATTCAAAGAGAGTGAGATGCCAGCTCCTTTCATTCAGTCAGTACCTTCAATCATTTCTGGACGTTTTTCAATGGCAAAAATCAATGAATATTGTAAATGCACAAACAGTAATTTCTCCGCATTGCAAGGTGCAATTCTGAAATTTTTTGCTTTTTCCTGCTCCTCTTAGCATGATAAAGAAGATTCAAAGAGAGTGAGATGCCAGCTCCTTTCATTCAGTCAGTAGCTTCAAACATTTCTGGTATATGAATAACATGATGTTTTTCAATGGCAAAAATCAATGAATATTGTAAATGCACAAACAGTAATTTCTCCGCATTGCAAGGTGCAATTCTGAAATTTTTTGCTTTTTCCTGCTCCTCTTAGCATGATAAAGAAGATTCAAAGAGAGTGAGATGCCAGCTCCTTTCATTCAGTCAGTAGCTTCAATCATTTCTGGATGTTTTTCAATGGCAAAAATCAATGAATATTGTAAATGCACAAACAGTAATTTCTCCGCATTGCAAGGTGCAATTCTGAAATTTTTTGCTTTTTCCTGCTCCTCTTAGCATGATAAAGAAGATTCAAAGAGAGTGAGATGTCAGCTCCTTTCATTCAGTCAGTAGCTTCAAACATTTCTGGTATATGAATAACATGATGTTTTTCAATGGCAAAAATCAATGAATATTGTAAATGCACAAACAGTAATTTCTCCGCATTGCAAGGTGCAATTCTGAAATTTTTTGCTTTTTCCTGCTCCTCTTAGCATGATAAAGAAGATTCAAAGAGAGTGAGATGCCAGCTCCTTTCATTCAGTCAGTAGCTTCAATCATTTCTGGATGTTTTTCAATGGCAAAAATCAATGAATATTGTAAATGCACAAACAGTAATTTCTCCGCATTGCAAGGTGCAATTCTGAAATTTTTTGCTTTTTCCTGCTCCTCTTAGCATGATAAAGAAGATTCAAAGAGAGTGAGATGCCAGCTCCTTTCATTCAGTCAGTAGCTTCAAACATTTCTGGTATATGAATAACATGATGTTTTTCAATGGCAAAAATAAATGAATATTGTAAATGCACAAACAGTAATTTCTCCGCATTGCAAGGTGCAAGTCTGAAATTTTTTGCTTTTTCCTGCTCCTCTTAGCATGATAAAGAAGATTCAAAGAGAGTGAGATGCCAGCTACTTTCATTCAGTCAGTAGCTTCAATCATTTCTGGACGTTTTTCAATGGTAAAAATCAATGAATATTGTAAATGCACAAACAGTAATTTCTCCACATTGCAAGGTGCAATTCTGAAATTTTTTGCTTTTTCCTGCTCCTCTTAGCATGATAAAGAAGATTCAAAGAGGGTGAGATGCCAGCTCCTTTCATTCAGTCAGTAGCTTCAAACATTTCTGGTATATGAATAACATGATGTTTTTCAATGGCAAAAATCAATGAATATTGTAAATGCACAAACAGTAATTTCTCCGCATTGCAAGGTGCAATTCTGAAATTTTTTGCTTTTTCCTGCTCCTCTTAGCATGATAAAGAAGATTCAAAGAGAGTGAGATGCCAGCTCCTTTCATTCAGTCAGTAGCTTCAATCATTTCTGGATGTTTTTCAATGGCAAAAATCAATGAATATTGTAAATGCACAAACTGTAATTTCTCCGCATTGCAAGGTGCAATTCTGAAATTTTTTGCTTTTTCCTGCTCCTCTTAGCATGGTAAAGAAGATTCAAAGAGAGTGAGATGCCAGCTCCTTTCATTCAGTCAGTAGCTTCAATCATTTCTGGATGTTTTTCAGTGGCAAAAATCAATGAATATTGTAAATGCACAAACAGTAATTTCTCCGCATTGCAAGGTGCAATTCTGAAATTTTTTGCTTTTTCCTGCTCCTCTTAGCATGATAAAGAAGATTCAAAGAGAGTGAGATGCCAGCTCCTTTCATTCAGTCAGTACCTTCAATCATTTCTGGATGTTTTTCAATGGCAAAAATCAATGAATATTGTAAATGCACAAACAGTAATTTCTCCGCATTGCAAGGTGCAATTCTGAAATTTTTTGCTTTTTCCCGCTCCTCTTAGCATGATAAAGAAGATTCAAAGAGAGTGAGGTGCCAGCTCCTTTCATTCAGTCAGTAGCTTCAAACATTTCTGGTATATGAATAACATGTTTTTCAATGGCAAAAATCAATGAATATTGTAAATGCACAAACAGTAATTTCTCCGCATTGCAAGGTGCAATTCTGAAATTTTTTGATTTTTCCTGCTCCTCTTAGCATGATAAAGAAGATTCAAAGAGAGTGAGATGCCAGCTCCTTTCATTCAGTCAGTAGCTTCAATCATTTCTGGACGTTTTTCAATGGCAAAAATCAATGAATATTGTAAATGCACAAACAGTAATTTCTCCGCATTGCAAGGTGCAATTCTGAAATTTTTGCTTTTTCCTGCTCCTCTTAGCATGATAAAGAAGATTCAAAGAGAGTGAGATGCCAGCTCCTTTCATTCAGTCAGTAGCTTCAATCATTTCTGGACGTTTTTCAATGGCAAAAATCAATGAATATTGTAAATGCACAAACAGTAATTTCTCCGCATTGCAAGGTGCAATTCTGAAATTTTTTGCTTTTTCCTGCTCCTCTTAGCATGATAAAGAAGATTCAAAGAGAGTGAGATGCCAGCTCCTTTCATTCAGTCAGTAGCTTCAAACATTTCTGGTATATGAATAACATGATGTTTTTCAATGGCAAAAATCAATGAATATTGTAAATGCACAAACAGTAATTTCTCCGCATTGCAAGGTGCAAGTCTGAAATTTTTTGCTTTTTCCTGCTCCTCTTAGCATGATAAAGAAGATTCAAAGAGAGTGAGATGCCAGTTACTTTCATTCAGTCAGTAGCTTCAATCATTTCTGGACGTTTTTCAATGGTAAAAATCAATGAATATTGTAAATGCACAAACAGTAATTTCTCCACATTGCAAGGTGCAATTCTGAAATTTTTTGCTTTTTCCTGCTCCTCTTAGCATGATAAAGAAGATTCAAAGAGAGTGAGATGCCAGCTCCTTTCATTCAGTCAGTAGCTTCAAACATTTCTGGTATATGAATAACATGATGTTTTTCAATGGCAAAAATCAATGAATATTGTAAATGCACAAACAGTAATTTCTCCGCATTGCAAGGTGCAATTCTGAAATTTTTTGCTTTTTCCTGCTCCTCTTAGCATGATAAAGAAGATTCAAAGAGAGTGAGATGCCAGCTCCTTTCATTCAGTCAGTAGCTTCAATCATTTCTGGATGTTTTTCAATGGCAAAAATCAATGAATATTGTAAATGCACAAACTGTAATTTCTCCGCATTGCAAGGTGCAATTCTGAAATTTTTTGCTTTTTCCTGCTCCTCTTAGCATGATAAAGAAGATTCAAAGAGAGTGAGATGCCAGCTCCTTTCATTCAGTCAGTAGCTTCAATCATTTCTGGACGTTTTTCAATGGCAAAAACCAATGAATATTGTAAATGCACAAACAGTAATTTCTCCGCATTGCAAGGTGCAATTCTGAAATTTTTTGCTTTTTCCTGCTCCTCTTAGCATGATAAATAAGATTCAAAGAGAGTGAGATGCCAGCACCTTTCATTCAGTCAGTACCTTCAATCATTTCTGGACGTTTTTCAATGGCAAAAATCAATGAATATTGTAAATGCACAAACAGTAATTTCTCCGCATTGCAAGGTGCAATTCTGAAATTTTTTGCTTTTTCCCGCTCCTCTTAGCATGATAAAGAAGATTCAAAGAGAGTGAGGTGCCAGCTCCTTTCATTCAGTCAGTAGCTTCAAACATTTCTGGTATATGAATAACATGTTTTTCAATGGCAAAAATCAATGAATATTGTAAATGCACAAACAGTAATTTCTCCGCATTGCAAGGTGCAATTCTGAAATTTTTTGCTTTTTCCTGCTCCTCTTAGCATGATAAAGAAGATTCAAAGAGAGTGAGATGCCAGCTCCTTTCATTCAGTCAGTAGCTTCAATCATTTCTGGACGTTTTTCAATGGCAAAAATCAATGAATATTGTAAATGCACAAACAGCAATTTCTCCGCATTGCAAGGTGCAATTCTGAAATTTTTTGCTTTTTCCTGCTCCTCTTAGCATGATAAAGAAGATTCAAAGAGAGTGAGATGTCAGCTCCTTTCATTCAGTCAGTAGCTTCAAACATTTCTGGTATATGAATAACATGATGTTTTTCAATGGCAAAAATCAATGAATATTGTAAATGCACAAACAGTAATTTCTCCGCATTGCAAGGTGCAATTCTGAAATTTTTTGCTTTTTCCTGCTCCTCTTAGCATGATAAAGAAGATTCAAAGAGAGTGAGATGCCAGCTCCTTTCATTCAGTCAGTAGCTTCAATCATTTCTGGATGTTTTTCAATGGCAAAAATCAATGAATATTGTAAATGCACAAACAGTAATTTCTCCGCATTGCAAGGTGCAATTCTGAAATTTTTTACTTTTTCCTGCTCCTCTTAGCATGATAAAGAAGATTCAAAGAGAGTGAGATGCCAGCTCCTTTCATTCAGTCAGTAGCTTCAATCATTTCTGGTATATGAATAACATGATGTTTTTCAATGGCAAAAATCAATGAATATTGTAAATGCACAAACAGTAATTTCTCCGCATTGCAAGGTGCAATTCTGAAATTTTTTGCTTTTTCCTGCTCCTCTTAGCATGATAAAGAAGATTCAAAGAGAGTGAGATGCCAGCTCCTTTCATTCAGTCAGTAGCTTCAATCATTTCTGGACGTTTTTCAATGGCAAAAACCAATGAATATTGTAAATGCACAAACAGTAATTTCTCCGCATTGCAAGGTGCAATTCTGAAATTTTTTGCTTTTTCCTGCTCCTCTTAGCATGATAAAGAAGATTCAAAGAGAGTGAGATGCCAGCTCCTTTCATTCAGTCAGTACCTTCAATCATTTCTGGACGTTTTTCAATGGCAAAAATCAATGAATATTGTAAATGCACAAACAGTAATTTCTCCGCATTGCAAGGTGCAATTCTGAAATTTTTTGCTTTTTCCCGCTCCTCTTAGCATGATAAAGAAGATTCAAAGAGAGTGAGGTGCCAGCTCCTTTCATTCAGTCAGTAGCTTCAAACATTTCTGGTATATGAATAACATGTTTTTCAATGGCAAAAATCAATGAATATTGTAAATGCACAAACAGTAATTTCTCCGCATTGCAAGGTGCAATTCTGAAATTTTTTGCTTTTTCCTGCTCCTCTTAGCATGATAAAGAAGATTCAAAGAGAGTGAGATGCCAGCTCCTTTCATTCAGTCAGTAGCTTCAATCATTTCTGGACGTTTTTCAATGGCAAAAATCAATGAATATTGTAAATGCACAAACAGTAATTTCTCCGCATTGCAAGGTGCAATTCTGAAATTTTTTGCTTTTTCCTGCTCCTCTTAGCATGATAAAGAAGATTCAAAGAGAGTGAGATGTCAGCTCCTTTCATTCAGTCAGTAGCTTCAAACATTTCTGGTATATGAATAACATGATGTTTTTCAATGGCAAAAATCAATGAATATTGTAAATGCACAAACAGTAATTTCTCCGCATTGCAAGGTGCAATTCTGAAATTTTTTGCTTTTTCCTGCTCCTCTTAGCATGATAAAGAAGATTCAAAGAGAGTGAGATGCCAGCTCCTTTCGTTCAGTCAGTAGCTTCAATCATTTCTGGACGTTTTTCAATGGCAAAAACCAATGAATATTGTAAATGCACAAACAGTAATTTCTCCGCATTGCAAGGTGCAATTCTGAAATTTTTTGCTTTTTCCTGCTCCTCTTAGCATGATAAAGAAGATTCAAAGAGAGTGAGATGCCAGCTCCTTTCATTCAGTCAGTACCTTCAATCATTTCTGGACGTTTTTCAATGGCAAAAATCAATGAATATTGTAAATGCACAAACTAATTTCTCCGCATTGCAAGGTGCAATTCTGAAATTTTTTGCTTTTTCCCGCTCCTCTTAGCATGATAAAGAAGATTCAAAGAGAGTGAGGTGCCAGCTCCTTTCATTCAGTCAGTAGCTTCAAACATTTCTGGTATATGAATAACATGTTTTTCAATGGCAAAAATCAATGAATATTGTAAATGCACAAACAGTAATTTCTCCGCATTGCAAGGTGCAATTCTGAAATTTTTTGCTTTTTCCTGCTCCTCTTAGCATGATAAAGAAGATTCAAAGAGAGTGAGATGCCAGCTCCTTTCATTCAGTCAGTAGCTTCAATCATTTCTGGACGTTTTTCAATGGCAAAAATCAATGAATATTGTAAATGCACAAACAGTAATTTCTCCGCATTGCAAGGTGCAATTCTGAAATTTTTTGCTTTTTCCTGCTCCTCTTAGCATGATAAAGAAGATTCAAAGAGAGTGAGATGTCAGCTCCTTTCATTCAGTCAGTAGCTTCAAACATTTCTGGTATATGAATAACATGATGTTTTTCAATGGCAAAAATCAATGAATATTGTAAATGCACAAACAGTAATTTCTCCGCATTGCAAGGTGCAATTCTGAAATTTTTTGCTTTTTCCTGCTCCTCTTAGCATGATAAAGAAGATTCAAAGAGAGTGAGATGCCAGCTCCTTTCATTCAGTCAGTAGCTTCAATCATTTCTGGATGTTTTTCAATGGCAAAAATCAATGAATATTGTAAATGCACAAACAGTAATTTCTCCGCATTGCAAGGTGCAATTCTGAAATTTTTTGCTTTTTCCTGCTCCTCTTAGCATGATAAAGAAGATTCAAAGAGAGTGAGATGCCAGCTCCTTTCATTCAGTCAGTAGCTTCAATCATTTCTGGACGTTTTTCAATGGCAAAAATCAATGAATATTGTAAATGCACAAACAGTAATTTCTCCGCATTGCAAGGTGCAATTCTGAAATTTTTTGCTTTTTCCTGCTCCTCTTAGCATGATAAAGAAGATTCAAAGAGAGTGAGATGTCAGCTCCTTTCATTCAGTCAGTAGCTTCAAACATTTCTGGTATATGAATAACATGATGTTTTTCAATGGCAAAAATCAATGAATATTGTAAATGCACAAACAGTAATTTCTCCGCATTGCAAGGTGCAATTCTGAAATTTTTTGCTTTTTCCTGCTCCTCTTAGCATGATAAAGAAGATTCAAAGAGAGTGAGATGCCAGCTCCTTTCATTCAGTCAGTAGCTTCAATCATTTCTGGATGTTTTTCAATGGCAAAAATCAATGAATATTGTAAATGCACAAACAGTAATTTCTCCGCATTGCAAGGTGCAATTCTGAAATTTTTTGCTTTTTCCTGCTCCTCTTAGCATGATAAAGAAGATTCAAAGAGAGTGAGATGCCAGCTCCTTTCGTTCAGTCAGTAGCTTCAATCATTTCTGGACGTTTTTCAATGGCAAAAATCATTGAATATTATAAATGCACAAACAGTAATTTCTCCGCATTGCAAGGTGCAATTCTGAAATTTTTTACTTTTTCCTGCTCCTCTTAGCATGATAAAGAAGATTCAAAGAGAGTGAGATGCCAGCTCCTTTCATTCAGTCAGTAGCTTCAATCATTTCTGGTATATGAATAACATGATGTTTTTCAATGGCAAAAATCAATGAATATTGTAAATGCACAAACAGTAATTTCTCCGCATTGCAAGGTGCAATTCTGAAATTTTTTGCTTTTTCCTGCTCCTCTTAGCATGATAAAGAAGATTCAAAGAGAGTGAGATGCCAGCTCCTTTCATTCAGTCAGTAGCTTCAAACATTTCTGGTATATGAGTAACATGATGTTTTTCAATGGCAAAAATCAATGAATATTGTAAATGCACAAACAGTAATTTCTCCGCATTGCAAGGTGCAAGTCTGAAATTTTTTGCTTTTTCCTGCTCCTCTTAGCATGATAAAGAAGATTCAAAGAGAGTGAGATGCCAGCTACTTTCATTCAGTCAGTAGCTTCAATCATTTCTGGACGTTTTTCAATGGTAAAAATCAATGAATATTGTAAATGCACAAACAGTAATTTCTCCACATTGCAAGGTGCAATTCTGAAATTTTTTGCTTTTTCCTGCTCCTCTTAGCATGATAAAGAAGATTCAAAGAGAGTGAGATGCCAGCTCCTTTCATTCAGTCAGTAGCTTCAAACATTTCTGGTATATGAATAACATGATGTTTTTCAATGGCAAAAATCAATGAATATTGTAAATGCACAAACAGTAATTTCTCCGCATTGCAAGGTGCAATTCTGAAATTTTTTGCTTTTTCCTGCTCCTCTTAGCATGATAAAGAAGATTCAAAGAGAGTGAGATGCCAGCTCCTTTCATTCAGTCAGTAGCTTCAAACATTTCTGGTATATGAATAACATGATGTTTTTCAATGGCAAAAATCAATGAATATTGTAAATGCACAAACAGTAATTTCTCCGCATTGCAAGGTGCAAGTCTGAAATTTTTTGCTTTTTCCTGCTCCTCTTAGCATGATAAAGAAGATTCAAAGAGAGTGAGATGCCAGCTACTTTCATTCAGTCAGTAGCTTCAATCATTTCTGGACGTTTTTCAATGGTAAAAATCAATGAATATTGTAAATGCACAAACAGTAATTTCTCCGCATTGCAAGGTGCAATTCTGAAATTTTTTGCTTTTTCCTGCTCCTCTTAGCATGATAAAGAAGATTCAAAGAGAGTGAGATGCCAGCTCCTTTCATTCAGTCAGTAGCTTCAATCATTTCTGGACGTTTTTCAATGGCAAAAACCAATGAATATTGTAAATGCACAAACAGTAATTTCTCCGCATTGCAAGGTGCAATTCTGAAATTTTTTGCTTTTTCCTGCTCCTCTTAGCATGATAAAGAAGATTCAAAGAGAGTGAGATGCCAGCTCCTTTCATTCAGTCAGTACCTTCAATCATTTCTGGACGTTTTTCAATGGCAAAAATCAATGAATATTGTAAATGCACAAACAGTAATTTCTCCGCATTGCAAGGTGCAATTCTGAAATTTTTTGCTTTTTCCTGCTCCTCTTAGCATGATAAAGAAGATTCAAAGAGAGTGAGATGCCAGCTCCTTTCATTCAGTCAGTAGCTTCAAACATTTCTGGTATATGAATAACATGATGTTTTTCAATGGCAAAAATCAATGAATATTGTAAATGCACAAACAGTAATTTCTCCGCATTGCAAGGTGCAATTCTGAAATTTTTTGCTTTTTCCTGCTCCTCTTAGCATGATAAAGAAGATTCAAAGAGAGTGAGATGCCAGCTCCTTTCATTCAGTCAGTAGCTTCAATCATTTCTGGATGTTTTTCAATGGCAAAAATCAATGAATATTGTAAATGCACAAACAGTAATTTCTCCGCATTGCAAGGTGCAATTCTGAAATTTTTTGCTTTTTCCTGCTCCTCTTAGCATGATAAAGAAGATTCAAAGAGAGTGAGATGTCAGCTCCTTTCATTCAGTCAGTAGCTTCAAACATTTCTGGTATATGAATAACATGATGTTTTTCAATGGCAAAAATCAATGAATATTGTAAATGCACAAACAGTAATTTCTCCGCATTGCAAGGTGCAATTCTGAAATTTTTTGCTTTTTCCTGCTCCTCTTAGCATGATAAAGAAGATTCAAAGAGAGTGAGATGCCAGCTCCTTTCATTCAGTCAGTAGCTTCAATCATTTCTGGATGTTTTTCAATGGCAAAAATCAATGAATATTGTAAATGCACAAACAGTAATTTCTCCGCATTGCAAGGTGCAATTCTGAAATTTTTTGCTTTTTCCTGCTCCTCTTAGCATGATAAAGAAGATTCAAAGAGAGTGAGATGCCAGCTCCTTTCATTCAGTCAGTAGCTTCAAACATTTCTGGTATATGAATAACATGATGTTTTTCAATGGCAAAAATAAATGAATATTGTAAATGCACAAACAGTAATTTCTCCGCATTGCAAGGTGCAAGTCTGAAATTTTTTGCTTTTTCCTGCTCCTCTTAGCATGATAAAGAAGATTCAAAGAGAGTGAGATGCCAGCTACTTTCATTCAGTCAGTAGCTTCAATCATTTCTGGACGTTTTTCAATGGTAAAAATCAATGAATATTGTAAATGCACAAACAGTAATTTCTCCACATTGCAAGGTGCAATTCTGAAATTTTTTGCTTTTTCCTGCTCCTCTTAGCATGATAAAGAAGATTCAAAGAGGGTGAGATGCCAGCTCCTTTCATTCAGTCAGTAGCTTCAAACATTTCTGGTATATGAATAACATGATGTTTTTCAATGGCAAAAATCAATGAATATTGTAAATGCACAAACAGTAATTTCTCCGCATTGCAAGGTGCAATTCTGAAATTTTTTGCTTTTTCCTGCTCCTCTTAGCATGATAAAGAAGATTCAAAGAGAGTGAGATGCCAGCTCCTTTCATTCAGTCAGTAGCTTCAATCATTTCTGGATGTTTTTCAATGGCAAAAATCAATGAATATTGTAAATGCACAAACTGTAATTTCTCCGCATTGCAAGGTGCAATTCTGAAATTTTTTGCTTTTTCCTGCTCCTCTTAGCATGGTAAAGAAGATTCAAAGAGAGTGAGATGCCAGCTCCTTTCATTCAGTCAGTAGCTTCAATCATTTCTGGATGTTTTTCAGTGGCAAAAATCAATGAATATTGTAAATGCACAAACAGTAATTTCTCCGCATTGCAAGGTGCAATTCTGAAATTTTTTGCTTTTTCCTGCTCCTCTTAGCATGATAAAGAAGATTCAAAGAGAGTGAGATGCCAGCTCCTTTCATTCAGTCAGTACCTTCAATCATTTCTGGATGTTTTTCAATGGCAAAAATCAATGAATATTGTAAATGCACAAACAGTAATTTCTCCGCATTGCAAGGTGCAATTCTGAAATTTTTTGCTTTTTCCCGCTCCTCTTAGCATGATAAAGAAGATTCAAAGAGAGTGAGGTGCCAGCTCCTTTCATTCAGTCAGTAGCTTCAAACATTTCTGGTATATGAATAACATGTTTTTCAATGGCAAAAATCAATGAATATTGTAAATGCACAAACAGTAATTTCTCCGCATTGCAAGGTGCAATTCTGAAATTTTTTGATTTTTCCTGCTCCTCTTAGCATGATAAAGAAGATTCAAAGAGAGTGAGATGCCAGCTCCTTTCATTCAGTCAGTAGCTTCAATCATTTCTGGACGTTTTTCAATGGCAAAAATCAATGAATATTGTAAATGCACAAACAGTAATTTCTCCGCATTGCAAGGTGCAATTCTGAAATTTTTTGCTTTTTCCTGCTCCTCTTAGCATGATAAAGAAGATTCAAAGAGAGTGAGATGCCAGCTCCTTTCATTCAGTCAGTAGCTTCAATCATTTCTGGACGTTTTTCAATGGCAAAAATCAATGAATATTGTAAATGCACAAACAGTAATTTCTCCGCATTGCAAGGTGCAATTCTGAAATTTTTTGCTTTTTCCTGCTCCTCTTAGCATGATAAAGAAGATTCAAAGAGAGTGAGATGCCAGCTCCTTTCATTCAGTCAGTAGCTTCAAACATTTCTGGTATATGAATAACATGATGTTTTTCAATGGCAAAAATCAATGAATATTGTAAATGCACAAACAGTAATTTCTCCGCATTGCAAGGTGCAAGTCTGAAATTTTTTGCTTTTTCCTGCTCCTCTTAGCATGATAAAGAAGATTCAAAGAGAGTGAGATGCCAGTTACTTTCATTCAGTCAGTAGCTTCAATCATTTCTGGACGTTTTTCAATGGTAAAAATCAATGAATATTGTAAATGCACAAACAGTAATTTCTCCACATTGCAAGGTGCAATTCTGAAATTTTTTGCTTTTTCCTGCTCCTCTTAGCATGATAAAGAAGATTCAAAGAGAGTGAGATGCCAGCTCCTTTCATTCAGTCAGTAGCTTCAAACATTTCTGGTATATGAATAACATGATGTTTTTCAATGGCAAAAATCAATGAATATTGTAAATGCACAAACAGTAATTTCTCCGCATTGCAAGGTGCAATTCTGAAATTTTTTGCTTTTTCCTGCTCCTCTTAGCATGATAAAGAAGATTCAAAGAGAGTGAGATGCCAGCTCCTTTCATTCAGTCAGTAGCTTCAATCATTTCTGGATGTTTTTCAATGGCAAAAATCAATGAATATTGTAAATGCACAAACTGTAATTTCTCCGCATTGCAAGGTGCAATTCTGAAATTTTTTGCTTTTTCCTGCTCCTCTTAGCATGATAAAGAAGATTCAAAGAGAGTGAGATGCCAGCTCCTTTCATTCAGTCAGTAGCTTCAATCATTTCTGGACGTTTTTCAATGGCAAAAACCAATGAATATTGTAAATGCACAAACAGTAATTTCTCCGCATTGCAAGGTGCAATTCTGAAATTTTTTGCTTTTTCCTGCTCCTCTTAGCATGATAAAGAAGATTCAAAGAGAGTGAGATGCCAGCTCCTTTCATTCAGTCAGTACCTTCAATCATTTCTGGACGTTTTTCAATGGCAAAAATCAATGAATATTGTAAATGCACAAACAGTAATTTCTCCGCATTGCAAGGTGCAATTCTGAAATTTTTTGCTTTTTCCCGCTCCTCTTAGCATGATAAAGAAGATTCAAAGAGAGTGAGGTGCCAGCTCCTTTCATTCAGTCAGTAGCTTCAAACATTTCTGGTATATGAATAACATGTTTTTCAATGGCAAAAATCAATGAATATTGTAAATGCACAAACAGTAATTTCTCCGCATTGCAAGGTGCAATTCTGAAATTTTTTGCTTTTTCCTGCTCCTCTTAGCATGATAAAGAAGATTCAAAGAGAGTGAGATGCCAGCTCCTTTCATTCAGTCAGTAGCTTCAATCATTTCTGGACGTTTTTCAATGGCAAAAATCAATGAATATTGTAAATGCACAAACAGCAATTTCTCCGCATTGCAAGGTGCAATTCTGAAATTTTTTGCTTTTTCCTGCTCCTCTTAGCATGATAAAGAAGATTCAAAGAGAGTGAGATGTCAGCTCCTTTCATTCAGTCAGTAGCTTCAAACATTTCTGGTATATGAATAACATGATGTTTTTCAATGGCAAAAATCAATGAATATTGTAAATGCACAAACAGTAATTTCTCCGCATTGCAAGGTGCAATTCTGAAATTTTTTGCTTTTTCCTGCTCCTCTTAGCATGATAAAGAAGATTCAAAGAGAGTGAGATGCCAGCTCCTTTCATTCAGTCAGTAGCTTCAATCATTTCTGGATGTTTTTCAATGGCAAAAATCAATGAATATTGTAAATGCACAAACAGTAATTTCTCCGCATTGCAAGGTGCAAGTCTGAAATTTTTTGCTTTTTCCTGCTCCTCTTAGCATGATAAAGAAGATTCAAAGAGAGTGAGATGCCAGCTCCTTTCGTTCAGTCAGTAGCTTCAATCATTTCCGGACGTTTTTCAATGGCAAAAATCATTGAATATTATAAATGCACAAACAGTAATTTCTCCGCATTGCAAGGTGCAATTCTGAAATTTTTTACTTTTTCCTGCTCCTCTTAGCATGATAAAGAAGATTCAAAGAGAGTGAGATGCCAGCTCCTTTCATTCAGTCAGTAGCTTCAATCATTTCTGGTATATGAATAACATGATGTTTTTCAATGGCAAAAATCAATGAATATTGTAAATGCACAAACAGTAATTTCTCCGCATTGCAAGGTGCAATTCTGAAATTTTTTGCTTTTTCCTGCTCCTCTTAGCATGATAAAGAAGATTCAAAGAGAGTGAGATGCCAGCTCCTTTCATTCAGTCAGTAGCTTCAATCATTTCTGGATGTTTTTCAATGGCAAAAATCAATGAATATTGTAAATGCACAAACAGTAATTTCTCCGCATTGCAAGGTGCAATTCTGAAATTTTTTGCTTTTTCCTGCTCCTCTTAGCATGATAAAGAAGATTCAAAGAGAGTGAGATGCCAGCTCCTTTCGTTCAGTCAGTAGCTTCAATCATTTCTGGACGTTTTTCAATGGCAAAAATCATTGAATATTATAAATGCACAAACAGTAATTTCTCCGCATTGCAAGGTGCAATTCTGAAATTTTTTACTTTTTCCTGCTCCTCTTAGCATGATAAAGAAGATTCAAAGAGAGTGAGATGCCAGCTCCTTTCATTCAGTCAGTAGCTTCAATCATTTCTGGTATATGAATAACATGATGTTTTTCAATGGCAAAAATCAATGAATATTGTAAATGCACAAACAGTAATTTCTCCGCATTGCAAGGTGCAATTCTGAAATTTTTTGCTTTTTCCTGCTCCTCTTAGCATGATAAAGAAGATTCAAAGAGAGTGAGATGCCAGCTCCTTTCATTCAGTCAGTAGCTTCAAACATTTCTGGTATATGAATAACATGATGTTTTTCAATGGCAAAAATCAATGAATATTGTAAATGCACAAACAGTAATTTCTCCGCATTGCAAGGTGCAAGTCTGAAATTTTTTGCTTTTTCCTGCTCCTCTTAGCATGATAAAGAAGATTCAAAGAGAGTGAGATGCCAGCTACTTTCATTCAGTCAGTAGCTTCAATCATTTCTGGACGTTTTTCAATGGTAAAAATCAATGAATATTGTAAATGCACAAACAGTAATTTCTCCACATTGCAAGGTGCAATTCTGAAATTTTTTGCTTTTTCCTGCTCCTCTTAGCATGATAAAGAAGATTCACAGAGAGTGAGATGCCAGCTCCTTTCATTCAGTCAGTAGCTTCAAACATTTCTGGTATATGAATAACATGATGTTTTTCAATGGCAAAAATCAATGAATATTGTAAATGCACAAACAGTAATTTCTCCGCATTGCAAGGTGCAATTCTGAAATTTTTTGCTTTTTCCTGCTCCTCTTAGCATGATAAAGAAGATTCAAAGAGAGTGAGATGCCAGCTCCTTTCATTCAGTCAGTAGCTTCAAACATTTCTGGTATATGAATAACATGATGTTTTTCAATGGCAAAAATCAATGAATATTGTAAATGCACAAACAGTAATTTCTCCGCATTGCAAGGTGCAAGTCTGAAATTTTTTGCTTTTTCCTGCTCCTCTTAGCATGATAAAGAAGATTCAAAGAGAGTGAGATGCCAGCTACTTTCATTCAGTCAGTAGCTTCAATCATTTCTGGACGTTTTTCAATGGTAAAAATCAATGAATATTGTAAATGCACAAACAGTAATTTCTCCACATTGCAAGGTGCAATTCTGAAATTTTTTGCTTTTTCCTGCTCCTCTTAGCATGATAAAGAAGATTCAAAGAGAGTGAGATGCCAGCTCCTTTCATTCAGTCAGTAGCTTCAAACATTTCTGGTATATGAATAACATGATGTTTTTCAATGGCAAAAATCAATGAATATTGTAAATGCACAAACAGTAATTTCTCCGCATTGCAAGGTGCAATTCTGAAATTTTTTGCTTTTTCCTGCTCCTCTTAGCATGATAAAGAAGATTCAAAGAGAGTGAGATGCCAGCTCCTTTCATTCAGTCAGTAGCTTCAATCATTTCTGGATGTTTTTCAATGGCAAAAATCAATGAATATTGTAAATGCACAAACTGTAATTTCTCCGCATTGCAAGGTGCAATTCTGAAATTTTTTGCTTTTTCCTGCTCCTCTTAGCATGATAAAGAAGATTCAAAGAGAGTGAGATGCCAGCTCCTTTCATTCAGTCAGTAGCTTCAATCATTTCTGGACGTTTTTCAATGGCAAAAACCAATGAATATTGTAAATGCACAAACAGTAATTTCTCCGCATTGCAAGGTGCAATTCTGAAATTTTTTGCTTTTTCCTGCTCCTCTTAGCATGATAAAGAAGATTCAAAGAGAGTGAGATGCCAGCTCCTTTCATTCAGTCAGTACCTTCAATCATTTCTGGACGTTTTTCAATGGCAAAAATCAATGAATATTGTAAATGCACAAACAGTAATTTCTCCGCATTGCAAGGTGCAATTCTGAAATTTTTTGCTTTTTCCTGCTCCTCTTAGCATGATAAAGAAGATTCAAAGAGAGTGAGATGCCAGCTCCTTTCATTCAGTCAGTAGCTTCAAACATTTCTGGTATATGAATAACATGATGTTTTTCAATGGCAAAAATCAATGAATATTGTAAATGCACAAACAGTAATTTCTTCGCATTGCAAGGTGCAATTCTGAAATTTTTTGCTTTTTCCTGCTCCTCTTAGCATGATAAAGAAGATTCAAAGAGAGTGAGATGCCAGCTCCTTTCATTCAGTCAGTAGCTTCAATCATTTCTGGATGTTTTTCATTGGCAAAAATCAATGAATATTGTAAATGCACAAACAGTAATTTCTCCGCATTGCAAGGTGCAATTCTGAAATTTTTTGCTTTTTCCTGCTCTTCTTAGCATGATAAAGAAGATTCAAAGAGAGTGAGATGTCAGCTCCTTTCATTCAGTCAGTAGCTTCAAACATTTCTGGTATATGAATAACATGATGTTTTTCAATGGCAAAAATCAATGAATATTGTAAATGCACAAACAGTAATTTCTCCGCATTGCAAGGTGCAATTCTGAAATTTTTTGCTTTTTCCTGCTCCTCTTAGCATGATAAAGAAGATTCAAAGAGAGTGAGATGCCAGCTCCTTTCGTTCAGTCAGTAGCTTCAATCATTTCAGGACGTTTTTCAATGGCAAAAATCATTGAATATTATAAATGCACAAACAGTAATTTCTCCGCATTGCAAGGTGCAATTCTGAAATTTTTTTTACTTTTTCCTGCTACTCTTAGCATGATAAAGAAGATTCAAAGAGAGTGAGATGCCAGCTCCTTTCATTCAGTCAGTAGCTTCAATCATTTCTGGTATATGAATAACATGATGTTTTTCAATGGCAAAAATCAATGAATATTGTAAATGCACAAACAGTAATTTCTCCGCATTGCAAGGTGCAAGTCTGAAATTTTTTGCTTTTTCCTGCTCCTCTTAGCATGATAAAGAAGATTCAAAGAGAGTGAGATGCCAGCTACTTTCATTCAGTCAGTAGCTTCAATCATTTCTGGACGTTTTTCAATGGTAAAAATCAATGAATATTGTAAATGCACAAACAGTAATTTCTCCACATTGCAAGGTGCAATTCTGAAATTTTTTGCTTTTTCCTGCTCCTCTTAGCATGATAAAGAAGATTCAAAGAGAGTGAGATGCCAGCTCCTTTCATTCAGTCAGTAGCTTCAAACATTTCTGGTATATGAATAACATGATGTTTTTCAATGGCAAAAATCAATGAATATTGTAAATGCACAAACAGTAATTTCTCCGCATTGCAAGGTGCAATTCTGAAATTTTTTGCTTTTTCCTGCTACTCTTAGCATGATAAAGAAGATTCAAAGAGAGTGAGGTGCCAGCTCCTTTCATTCAGTCAGTAGCTTCAAACATTTCTGGTATATGAATAACATGTTTTTCAATGGCAAAAATCAATGAATATTGTAAATGCACAAACAGTAATTTCTCCGCATTGCAAGGTGCAATTCTGAAATTTTTTGCTTTTTCCTGCTCCTCTTAGCATGATAAAGAAGATTCAAAGAGAGTGAGATGCCAGCTCCTTTCATTCAGTCAGTAGCTTCAATCATTTCTGGACGTTTTTCAATGGCAAAAATCAATGAATATTGTAAATGCACAAACAGTAATTTCTCCGCATTGCAAGGTGCAATTCTGAAATTTTTTGCTTTTTCCTGCTCCTCTTAGCATGATAAAGAAGATTCAAAGAGAGTGAGATGTCAGCTCCTTTCATTCAGTCAGTAGCTTCAAACATTTCTGGTATATGAATAACATGATGTTTTTCAATGGCAAAAATCAATGAATATTGTAAATGCACAAACAGTAATTTCTCCGCATTGCAAGGTGCAATTCTGAAATTTTTTGCTTTTTCCTGCTCCTCTTAGCATGATAAAGAAGATTCAAAGAGAGTGAGATGCCAGCTCCTTTCATTCAGTCAGTAGCTTCAATCATTTCTGGATGTTTTTCAATGGCAAAAATCAATGAATATTGTAAATGCACAAACAGTAATTTCTCCGCATTGCAAGGTGCAATTCTGAAATTTTTTGCTTTTTCCCGCTCCTCTTAGCATGATAAAGAAGATTCAAAGAGAGTGGGGTGCCAGCTCCTTTCATTCAGTCAGTAGCTTCAAACATTTCTGGTATATGAATAACATGATGTTTTTCAATGGCAAAAATCAATGAATATTGTAAATGCACAAACAGTAATTTCTCCGCATTGCAAGGTGCAATTCTGAAATTTTTTGCTTTTTCCTGCTCCTCTTAGCATGATAAAGAAGATTCAAAGAGAGTGAGATGCCAGCTCCTTTCATTCAGTCAGTAGCTTCAATCATTTCTGGATGTTTTTCAATGGCAAAAATCAATGAATATTGTAAATGCACAAACAGTAATTTCTCCGCATTGCAAGGTGCAATTCTGAAATTTTTTGCTTTTTCCTGCTCCTCAGCATGATAAAGAAGATTCAAAGAGAGTGAGATGCCAGCTCCTTTCGTTCAGTCAGTAGCTTCAATCATTTCTGGACGTTTTTCAATGGCAAAAATCATTGAATATTATAAATGCACAAACAGTAATTTCTCCGCATTGCAAGGTGCAATTCTGAAATTTTTTACTTTTTCCTGCTCCTCTTAGCATGATAAAGAAGATTCAAAGAGAGTGAGATGCCAGCTCCTTTCATTCAGTCAGTAGCTTCAATCATTTCTGGTATATGAATAACATGATGTTTTTCAATGGCAAAAATCAATGAATATTGTAAATGCACAAACAGTAATTTCTCCGCATTGCAAGGTGCAATTCTGAAATTTTTTGCTTTTTCCTGCTCCTCTTAGCATGATAAAGAAGATTCAAAGAGAGTGAGATGCCAGCTCCTTTCATTCAGTCAGTAGCTTCAAACATTTCTGGTATATGAATAACATGATGTTTTTCAATGGCAAAAATCAATGAATATTGTAAATGCACAAACAGTAATTTCTCCGCATTGCAAGGTGCAAGTCTGAAATTTTTTGCTTTTTCCTGCTCCTCTTAGCATGATAAAGAAGATTCAAAGAGAGTGAGATGCCAGCTACTTTCATTCAGTCAGTAGCTTCAATCATTTCTGGACGTTTTTCAATGGTAAAAATCAATGAATATTGTAAATGCACAAACAGTAATTTCTCCACATTGCAAGGTGCAATTCTGAAATTTTTTGCTTTTTCCTGCTCCTCTTAGCATGATAAAGAAGATTCAAAGAGAGTGAGATGCCAGCTCCTTTCATTCAGTCAGTAGCTTCAAACATTTCTGGTATATGAATAACATGATGTTTTTCAATGGCAAAAATCAATGAATATTGTAAATGCACAAACAGTAATTTCTCCGCATTGCAAGGTGCAATTCTGAAATTTTTTGCTTTTTCCTGCTCCTCTTAGCATGATAAAGAAGATTCAAAGAGAGTGAGATGCCAGCTCCTTTCATTCAGTCAGTAGCTTCAAACATTTCTGGTATATGAATAACGATGTTTTTCAATGGCAAAAATCAATGAATATTGTAAATGCACAAACAGTAATTTCTCCGCATTGCAAGGTGCAAGTCTGAAATTTTTTGCTTTTTCCTGCTCCTCTTAGCATGATAAAGAAGATTCAAAGAGAGTGAGATGCCAGCTACTTTCATTCAGTCAGTAGCTTCAATCATTTCTGGACGTTTTTCAATGGTAAAAATCAATGAATATTGTAAATGCACAAACAGTAATTTCTCCACATTGCAAGGTGCAATTCTGAAATTTTTTGCTTTTTCCTGCTCCTCTTAGCATGATAAAGAAGATTCAAAGAGAGTGAGATGCCAGCTCCTTTCATTCAGTCAGTAGCTTCAATCATTTCTGGACGTTTTTCAATGGCAAAAACCAATGAATATTGTAAATGCACAAACAGTAATTTCTCCGCATTGCAAGGTGCAATTCTGAAATTTTTTGCTTTTTCCTGCTCCTCTTAGCATGATAAAGAAGATTCAAAGAGAGTGAGATGCCAGCTCCTTTCATTCAGTCAGTACCTTCAATCATTTCTGGACGTTTTTCAATGGCAAAAATCAATGAATATTGTAAATGCACAAACAGTAATTTCTCCGCATTGCAAGGTGCAATTCTGAAATTTTTTGCTTTTTCCCGCTCCTCTTAGCATGATAAAGAAGATTCAAAGAGAGTGAGGTGCCAGCTCCTTTCATTCAGTCAGTAGCTTCAAACATTTCTGGTATATGAATAACATGTTTTTCAATGGCAAAAATCAATGAATATTGTAAATGCACAAACAGTAATTTCTCCGCATTGCAAGGTGCAATTCTGAAATTTTTTGCTTTTTCCTGCTCCTCTTAGCATGATAAAGAAGATTCAAAGAGAGTGAGATGCCAGCTCCTTTCATTCAGTCAGTAGCTTCAATCATTTCTGGACGTTTTTCAATGGCAAAAATCAATGAATATTGTAAATGCACAAACAGTAATTTCTCCGCATTGCAAGGTGCAATTCTGAAATTTTTTGCTTTTTCCTGCTCCTCTTAGCATGATAAAGAAGATTCAAAGAGAGTGAGATGTCAGCTCCTTTCATTCAGTCAGTAGCTTCAAACATTTCTGGTATATGAATAACATGATGTTTTTCAATGGCAAAAATCAATGAATATTGTAAATGCACAAACAGTAATTTCTCCGCATTGCAAGGTGCAATTCTGAAATTTTTTGCTTTTTCCTGCTCCTTTTAGCATGATAAAGAAGATTCAAAGAGAGTGAGATGCCAGCTCCTTTCATTCAGTCAGTAGCTTCAATCATTTCTGGATGTTTTTCAATGGCAAAAATCAATGAATATTGTAAATGCACAAACAGTAATTTCTCCGCATTGCAAGGTGCAATTCTGAAATTTTTTGCTTTTTCCTGCTCCTCTTAGCATGATAAAGAAGATTCAAAGAGAGTGAGATGCCAGCTCCTTTCGTTCAGTCAGTAGCTTCAATCATTTCTGGACGTTTTTCAATGGCAAAAATCATTGAATATTATAAATGCACAAACAGTAATTTCTCCGCATTGCAAGGTGCAATTCTGAAATTTTTTGCTTTTTCCCGCTCCTCTTAGCATGATAAAGAAGATTCAAAGAGAGTGAGGTGCCAGCTCCTTTCATTCAGTCAGTAGCTTCAAACATTTCTGGTATATGAATAACATGTTTTTCAATGGCAAAAATCAATGAATATTGTAAATGCACAAACAGTAATTTCTCCGCATTGCAAGGTGCAATTCTGAAATTTTTTGCTTTTTCCTGCTCCTCTTAGCATGATAAAGAAGATTCAAAGAGAGTGAGATGCCAGCTCCTTTCATTCAGTCAGTAGCTTCAATCATTTCTGGACGTTTTTCAATGGCAAAAATCAATGAATATTGTAAATGCACAAACAGTAATTTCTCCGCATTGCAAGGTGCAATTCTGAAATTTTTTGCCTTTTCCTGCTCCTCTTAGCATGATAAAGAAGATTCAAAGAGAGTGAGATGCCCGCTCCTTTCATTCAGTCAGTAGCTTCAAACATTTCTGGTATATGAATAACATGATGTTTTTCAATGGCAAAAATCAATGAATATTGTAAATGCACAAACAGTAATTTCTCCGCATTGCAAGGTGCAATTCTGAAATTTTTTGCTTTTTCCTGCTCCTCTTAGCATGATAAAGAAGATTCAAAGAGAGTGAGATGCCAGCTCCTTTCATTCAGTCAGTAGCTTCAATCATTTCTGGATGTTTTTCAATGGCAAAAATCAATGAATATTGTAAATGCACAAACAGTAATTTCTCCGCATTGCAAGGTGCAATTCTGAAATTTTTTGCTTTTTCCTGCTCCTCTTAGCATGATAAAGAAGATTCAAAGAGAGTGAGATGCCAGCTCCTTTCGTTCAGTCAGTAGCTTCAATCATTTCTGGACGTTTTTCAATGGCAAAAATCATTGAATATTATAAATGCACAAACAGTAATTTCTCCGCATTGCAAGGTGCAATTCTGAAATTTTATACTTTTTCCTGCTCCTCTTAGCATGATAAAGAAGATTCAAAGAGAGTGAGATGCCAGCTCCTTTCATTCAGTCAGTAGCTTCAAACATTTCTGGTATATGAATAACATGATGTTTTTCAATGGCAAAAATCAATGAATATTGTAAATGCACAAACAGTAATTTCTCCGCATTGCAAGGTGCAAGTCTGAAATTTTTTGCTTTTTCCTGCTCCTCTTAGCATGATAAAGAAGATTCAAAGAGAGTGAGATGCCAGCTACTTTCATTCAGTCAGTAGCTTCAATCATTTCTGGACGTTTTTCAATGGTAAAAATCAATGAATATTGTAAATGCACAAACAGTAATTTCTCCACATTGCAAGGTGCAATTCTGAAATTTTTTGCTTTTTCCTGCTCCTCTTAGCATGATAAAGAAGATTCAAAGAGAGTGAGATGCCAGCTCCTTTCATTCAGTCAGTAGCTTCAAACATTTCTGGTATATGAATAACATGATGTTTTTCAATGGCAAAAATCAATGAATATTGTAAATGCACAAACAGTAATTTCTCCGCATTGCAAGGTGCAATTCTGAAATTTTTTGCTTTTTCCTGCTCCTCTTAGCATGATAAAGAAGATTCAAAGAGAGTGAGATGCCAGCTCCTTTCATTCAGTCAGTAGCTTCAATCATTTCTGGATGTTTTTCAATGGCAAAAATCAATGAATATTGTAAATGCACAAACTGTAATTTCTCCGCATTGCAAGGTGCAATTCTGAAATTTTTTGCTTTTTCCCGCTCCTCTTAGCATGATAAAGAAGATTCAAAGAGCGTGGGGTGCCAGCTCCTTTCATTCAGTCAGTAGCTTCAAACATTTCTGGTATATGAATAACATGATGTTTTTCAATGGCAAAAATCAATGAATATTGTAAATGCACAAACAGTAATTTCTCCGCATTGCAAGGTGCAATTCTGAAATTTTTTGCTTTTTCCTGCTCCTCTTAGCATGATAAAGAAGATTCAAAGAGAGTGAGATGCCAGCTCCTTTCATTCAGTCAGTAGCTTCAATCATTTCTGGATGTTTTTCAATGGCAAAAATCAATGAATATTGTAAATGCACAAACAGTAATTTCTCCGCATTGCAAGGTGCAATTCTGAAATTTTTTGCTTTTTCCTGCTCCTCAGCATGATAAAGAAGATTCAAAGAGAGTGAGATGCCAGCTCCTTTCGTTCAGTCAGTAGCTTCAATCATTTCTGGACGTTTTTCAATGGCAAAAATCATTGAATATTATAAATGCACAAACAGTAATTTCTCCGCATTGCAAGGTGCAATTCTGAAATTTTTTACTTTTTCCTGCTCCTCTTAGCATGATAAAGAAGATTCAAAGAGAGTGAGATGCCAGCTCCTTTCATTCAGTCAGTAGCTTCAATCATTTCTGGTATATGAATAACATGATGTTTTTCAATGGCAAAAATCAATGAATATTGTAAATGCACAAACAGTAATTTCTCCGCATTGCAAGGTGCAATTCTGAAATTTTTTGCTTTTTCCTGCTCCTCTTAGCATGATAAAGAAGATTCAAAGAGAGTGAGATGCCAGCTCCTTTCATTCAGTCAGTAGCTTCAAACATTTCTGGTATATGAATAACATGATGTTTTTCAATGGCAAAAATCAATGAATATTGTAAATGCACAAACAGTAATTTCTCCGCATTGCAAGGTGCAAGTCTGAAATTTTTTGCTTTTTCCTGCTCCTCTTAGCATGATAAAGAAGATTCAAAGAGAGTGAGATGCCAGCTACTTTCATTCAGTCAGTAGCTTCAATCATTTCTGGACGTTTTTCAATGGTAAAAATCAATGAATATTGTAAATGCACAAACAGTAATTTCTCCACATTGCAAGGTGCAATTCTGAAATTTTTTGCTTTTTCCTGCTCCTCTTAGCATGATAAAGAAGATTCAAAGAGAGTGAGATGCCAGCTCCTTTCATTCAGTCAGTAGCTTCAAACATTTCTGGTATATGAATAACATGATGTTTTTCAATGGCAAAAATCAATGAATATTGTAAATGCACAAACAGTAATTTCTCCGCATTGCAAGGTGCAATTCTGAAATTTTTTGCTTTTTCCTGCTCCTCTTAGCATGATAAAGAAGATTCAAAGAGAGTGAGATGCCAGCTCCTTTCATTCAGTCAGTAGCTTCAAACATTTCTGGTATATGAATAACGATGTTTTTCAATGGCAAAAATCAATGAATATTGTAAATGCACAAACAGTAATTTCTCCGCATTGCAAGGTGCAAGTCTGAAATTTTTTGCTTTTTCCTGCTCCTCTTAGCATGATAAAGAAGATTCAAAGAGAGTGAGATGCCAGCTACTTTCATTCAGTCAGTAGCTTCAATCATTTCTGGACGTTTTTCAATGGTAAAAATCAATGAATATTGTAAATGCACAAACAGTAATTTCTCCACATTGCAAGGTGCAATTCTGAAATTTTTTGCTTTTTCCTGCTCCTCTTAGCATGATAAAGAAGATTCAAAGAGAGTGAGATGCCAGCTCCTTTCATTCAGTCAGTAGCTTCAATCATTTCTGGACGTTTTTCAATGGCAAAAACCAATGAATATTGTAAATGCACAAACAGTAATTTCTCCGCATTGCAAGGTGCAATTCTGAAATTTTTTGCTTTTTCCTGCTCCTCTTAGCATGATAAAGAAGATTCAAAGAGAGTGAGATGCCAGCTCCTTTCATTCAGTCAGTACCTTCAATCATTTCTGGACGTTTTTCAATGGCAAAAATCAATGAATATTGTAAATGCACAAACAGTAATTTCTCCGCATTGCAAGGTGCAATTCTGAAATTTTTTGCTTTTTCCCGCTCCTCTTAGCATGATAAAGAAGATTCAAAGAGAGTGAGGTGCCAGCTCCTTTCATTCAGTCAGTAGCTTCAAACATTTCTGGTATATGAATAACATGTTTTTCAATGGCAAAAATCAATGAATATTGTAAATGCACAAACAGTAATTTCTCCGCATTGCAAGGTGCAATTCTGAAATTTTTTGCTTTTTCCTGCTCCTCTTAGCATGATAAAGAAGATTCAAAGAGAGTGAGATGCCAGCTCCTTTCATTCAGTCAGTAGCTTCAATCATTTCTGGACGTTTTTCAATGGCAAAAATCAATGAATATTGTAAATGCACAAACAGTAATTTCTCCGCATTGCAAGGTGCAATTCTGAAATTTTTTGCTTTTTCCTGCTCCTCTTAGCATGATAAAGAAGATTCAAAGAGAGTGAGATGTCAGCTCCTTTCATTCAGTCAGTAGCTTCAAACATTTCTGGTATATGAATAACATGATGTTTTTCAATGGCAAAAATCAATGAATATTGTAAATGCACAAACAGTAATTTCTCCGCATTGCAAGGTGCAATTCTGAAATTTTTTGCTTTTTCCTGCTCCTTTTAGCATGATAAAGAAGATTCAAAGAGAGTGAGATGCCAGCTCCTTTCATTCAGTCAGTAGCTTCAATCATTTCTGGATGTTTTTCAATGGCAAAAATCAATGAATATTGTAAATGCACAAACAGTAATTTCTCCGCATTGCAAGGTGCAATTCTGAAATTTTTTGCTTTTTCCTGCTCCTCTTAGCATGATAAAGAAGATTCAAAGAGAGTGAGATGCCAGCTCCTTTCGTTCAGTCAGTAGCTTCAATCATTTCTGGACGTTTTTCAATGGCAAAAATCATTGAATATTATAAATGCACAAACAGTAATTTCTCCGCATTGCAAGGTGCAATTCTGAAATTTTTTGCTTTTTCCCGCTCCTCTTAGCATGATAAAGAAGATTCAAAGAGAGTGAGGTGCCAGCTCCTTTCATTCAGTCAGTAGCTTCAAACATTTCTGGTATATGAATAACATGTTTTTCAATGGCAAAAATCAATGAATATTGTAAATGCACAAACAGTAATTTCTCCGCATTGCAAGGTGCAATTCTGAAATTTTTTGCTTTTTCCTGCTCCTCTTAGCATGATAAAGAAGATTCAAAGAGAGTGAGATGCCAGCTCCTTTCATTCAGTCAGTAGCTTCAATCATTTCTGGACGTTTTTCAATGGCAAAAATCAATGAATATTGTAAATGCACAAACAGTAATTTCTCCGCATTGCAAGGTGCAATTCTGAAATTTTTTGCCTTTTCCTGCTCCTCTTAGCATGATAAAGAAGATTCAAAGAGAGTGAGATGCCAGCTCCTTTCATTCAGTCAGTAGCTTCAAACATTTCTGGTATATGAATAACATGATGTTTTTCAATGGCAAAAATCAATGAATATTGTAAATGCACAAACAGTAATTTCTCCGCATTGCAAGGTGCAATTCTGAAATTTTTTGCTTTTTCCTGCTCCTCTTAGCATGATAAAGAAGATTCAAAGAGAGTGAGATGCCAGCTCCTTTCATTCAGTCAGTAGCTTCAATCATTTCTGGATGTTTTTCAATGGCAAAAATCAATGAATATTGTAAATGCACAAACAGTAATTTCTCCGCATTGCAAGGTGCAATTCTGAAATTTTTTGCTTTTTCCTGCTCCTCTTAGCATGATAAAGAAGATTCAAAGAGAGTGAGATGCCAGCTCCTTTCGTTCAGTCAGTAGCTTCAATCATTTCTGGACGTTTTTCAATGGCAAAAATCATTGAATATTATAAATGCACAAACAGTAATTTCTCCGCATTGCAAGGTGCAATTCTGAAATTTTATACTTTTTCCTGCTCCTCTTAGCATGATAAAGAAGATTCAAAGAGAGTGAGATGCCAGCTCCTTTCATTCAGTCAGTAGCTTCAAACATTTCTGGTATATGAATAACATGATGTTTTTCAATGGCAAAAATCAATGAATATTGTAAATGCACAAACAGTAATTTCTCCGCATTGCAAGGTGCAAGTCTGAAATTTTTTGCTTTTTCCTGCTCCTCTTAGCATGATAAAGAAGATTCAAAGAGAGTGAGATGCCAGCTACTTTCATTCAGTCAGTAGCTTCAATCATTTCTGGACGTTTTTCAATGGTAAAAATCAATGAATATTGTAAATGCACAAACAGTAATTTCTCCACATTGCAAGGTGCAATTCTGAAATTTTTTGCTTTTTCCTGCTCCTCTTAGCATGATAAAGAAGATTCAAAGAGAGTGAGATGCCAGCTCCTTTCATTCAGTCAGTAGCTTCAAACATTTCTGGTATATGAATAACATGATGTTTTTCAATGGCAAAAATCAATGAATATTGTAAATGCACAAACAGTAATTTCTCCGCATTGCAAGGTGCAATTCTGAAATTTTTTGCTTTTTCCTGCTCCTCTTAGCATGATAAAGAAGATTCAAAGAGAGTGAGATGCCAGCTCCTTTCATTCAGTCAGTAGCTTCAATCATTTCTGGATGTTTTTCAATGGCAAAAATCAATGAATATTGTAAATGCACAAACTGTAATTTCTCCGCATTGCAAGGTGCAATTCTGAAATTTTTTGCTTTTCCTGCTCCTCTTAGCATGATAAAGAAGATTCAAAGAGAGTGAGATGCCAGCTCCTTTCATTCAGTCAGTAGCTTCAATCATTTCTGGACGTTTTTCAATGGCAAAAATCAATGAATATTGTAAATGCACAAACAGTAATTTCTCCGCATTGCAAGGTGCAATTCTGAAATTTTTTGCTTTTTCCTGCTCCTCTTAGCATGATAAAGAAGATTCAAAGAGAGTGAGATGTCAGCTCCTTTCATTCAGTCAGTAGCTTCAAACATTTCTGGTATATGAATAACATGATGTTTTTCAATGGCAAAAATCAATGAATATTGTAAATGCACAAACAGTAATTTCTCCGCATTGCAAGGTGCAATTCTGAAATTTTTTGCTTTTTCCTGCTCCTCTTAGCATGATAAAGAAGATTCAAAGAGAGTGAGATGCCAGCTCCTTTCATTCAGTCAGTAGCTTCAATCATTTCTGGATGTTTTTCAATGGCAAAAATCAATGAATATTGTAAATGCACAAACAGTAATTTCTCCGCATTGCAAGGTGCAATTCTGAAATTTTTTGCTTTTTCCTGCTCCTCTTAGCATGATAAAGAAGATTCAAAGAGAGTGAGATGCCAGCTCCTTTCGTTCAGTCAGTAGCTTCAATCATTTCTGGACGTTTTTCAATGGCAAAAATCATTGAATATTATAAATGCACAAACAGTAATTTCTCCGCATTGCAAGGTGCAATTCTGAAATTTTTTGCTTTTTCCCGCTCCTCTTAGCATGATAAAGAAGATTCAAAGAGAGTGAGGTGCCAGCTCCTTTCATTCAGTCAGTAGCTTCAAACATTTCTGGTATATGAATAACATGTTTTTCAATGGCAAAAATCAATGAATATTGTAAATGCACAAACAGTAATTTCTCCGCATTGCAAGGTGCAATTCTGAAATTTTTTGCTTTTTCCTGCTCCTCTTAGCATGATAAAGAAGATTCAAAGAGAGTGAGATGCCAGCTCCTTTCATTCAGTCAGTAGCTTCAATCATTTCTGGACGTTTTTCAATGGCAAAAATCAATGAATATTGTAAATGCACAAACAGTAATTTCTCCGCATTGCAAGGTGCAATTCTGAAATTTTTTGCTTTTTCCTGCTCCTCTTAGCATGATAAAGAAGATTCAAAGAGAGTGAGATGTCAGCTCCTTTCATTCAGTCAGTAGCTTCAAACATTTCTGGTATATGAATAACATGATGTTTTTCAATGGCAAAAATCAATGAATATTGTAAATGCACAAACAGTAATTTTTCCGCATTGCAAGGTGCAATTCTGAAATTTTTTGCTTTTTCCTGCTCCTCTTAGCATGATAAAGAAGATTCAAAGAGAGTGAGATGCCAGCTCCTTTCATTCAGTCAGTAGCTTCAATCATTTCTGGATGTTTTTCAATGGCAAAAATCAATGAATATTGTAAATGCACAAACAGTAATTTCTCCGCATTGCAAGGTGCAATTCTGAAATTTTTTGCTTTTTCCTGCTCCTCTTAGCATGATAAAGAAGATTCAAAGAGAGTGAGATGCCAGCTCCTTTCATTCAGTCAGTAGCTTCAAACATTTCTGGTATATGAATAACATGATGTTTTTCAATGGCAAAAATCAATGAATATTGTAAATGCACAAACAGTAATTTCTCCGCATTGCAAGGTGCAAGTCTGAAATTTTTTGCTTTTTCCTGCTCCTCTTAGCATGATAAAGAAGATTCAAAGAGAGTGAGATGCCAGCTACTTTCATTCAGTCAGTAGCTTCAATCATTTCTGGACGTTTTTCAATGGTAAAAATCAATGAATATTGTAAATGCACAAACAGTAATTTCTCCACATTGCAAGGTGCAATTCTGAAATTTTTTGCTTTTTCCTGCTCCTCTTAGCATGATAAAGAAGATTCATAGAGAGTGAGATGCCAGCTCCTTTCATTCAGTCAGTAGCTTCAAACATTTCTGGTATATGAATAACATGATGTTTTTCAATGGCAAAAATCAATGAATATTGTAAATGCACAAACAGTAATTTCTCCGCATTGCAAGGTGCAATTCTGAAATTTTTTGCTTTTTCCTGCTCCTCTTAGCATGATAAAGAAGATTCAAAGAGAGTGAGATGCCAGCTCCTTTCATTCAGTCAGTAGCTTCAAACATTTCTGGTATATGAATAACATGATGTTTTTCAATGGCAAAAATCAATGAATATTGTAAATGCACAAACAGTAATTTCTCCGCATTGCAAGGTGCAAGTCTGAAATTTTTTGCTTTTTCCTGCTCCTCTTAGCATGATAAAGAAGATTCAAAGAGAGTGAGATGCCAGCTACTTTCATTCAGTCAGTAGCTTCAATCATTTCTGGACGTTTTTCAATGGTAAAAATCAATGAATATTGTAAATGCACAAACAGTAATTTCTCCACATTGCAAGGTGCAATTCTGAAATTTTTTGCTTTTTCCTGCTCCTCTTAGCATGATAAAGAAGATTCAAAGAGAGTGAGATGCCAGCTCCTTTCATTCAGTCAGTAGCTTCAAACATTTCTGGTATATGAATAACATGATGTTTTTCAATGGCAAAAATCAATGAATATTGTAAATGCACAAACAGTAATTTCTCCGCATTGCAAGGTGCTATTCTGAAATTTTTTGCTTTTTCCTGCTCCTCTTAGCATGATAAAGAAGATTCAAAGAGAGTGAGATGCCAGCTCCTTTCATTCAGTCAGTAGCTTCAATCATTTCTGGATGTTTTTCAATGGCAAAAATCAATGAATATTGTAAATGCACAAACTGTAATTTCTCCGCATTGCAAGGTGCAATTCTGAAATTTTTTGCTTTTTCCTGCTCCTCTTAGCATGATAAAGAAGATTCAAAGAGAGTGAGATGCCAGCTCCTTTCATTCAGTCAGTAGCTTCAATCATTTCTGGACGTTTTTCAATGGCAAAAATCAATGAATATTGTAAATGCACAAACAGTAATTTCTCCGCATTGCAAGGTGCAATTCTGAAATTTTTTGCTTTTTCCTGCTCCTCTTAGCATGATAAAGAAGATTCAAAGAGAGTGAGATGCCAGCTCCTTTCATTCAGTCAGTACCTTCAATCATTTCTGGACGTTTTTCAATGGCAAAAATCAATGAATATTGTAAATGCACAAACAGTAATTTCTCCGCATTGCAAGGTGCAATTCTGAAATTTTTTGCTTTTTCCCGCTCCTCTTAGCATGATAAAGAAGATTCAAAGAGAGTGAGGTGCCAGCTCCTTTCATTCAGTCAGTAGCTTCAAACATTTCAGGTATATGAATAACATGTTTTTCAATGGCAAAAATCAATGAATATTGTAAATGCACAAACAGTAATTTCTCCGCATTGCAAGGTGCAATTCTGAAATTTTTTGCTTTTTCCTGCTCCTCTTAGCATGATAAAGAAGATTCAAAGAGAGTGAGATGCCAGCTCCTTTCATTCAGTCAGTAGCTTCAATCATTTCTGGACGTTTTTCAATGGCAAAAATCAATGAATATTGTAAATGCACAAACAGTAATTTCTCCGCATTGCAAGGTGCAATTCTGAAATTTTTTGCTTTTTCCTGCTCCTCTTAGCATGATAAAGAAGATTCAAAGAGAGTGAGATGCCAGCTCCTTTCATTCAGTCAGTAGCTTCAATCATTTCTGGACGTTTTTCAATGGCAAAAATCAATGAATATTGTAAATGCACAAACAGTAATTTCTCCGCATTGCAAGGTGCAATTCTGAAATTTTTTGCTTTTTCCTGCTCCTCTTAGCATGATAAAGAAGATTCAAAGAGAGTGAGATGCCAGCTCCTTTCATTCAGTCAGTAGCTTCAAACATTTCTGGTATATGAATAACATGATGTTTTTCAATGGCAAAAATCAATGAATATTGTAAATGCACAAACAGTAATTTCTCCGCATTGCAAGGTGCAAGTCTGAAATTTTTTGCTTTTTCCTGCTCCTCTTAGCATGATAAAGAAGATTCAAAGAGAGTGAGATGCCAGCTACTTTCATTCAGTCAGTAGCTTCAATCATTTCTGGACGTTTTTCAATGGTAAAAATCAATGAATATTGTAAATGCACAAACAGTAATTTCTCCACATTGCAAGGTGCAATTCTGAAATTTTTTGCTTTTTCCTGCTCCTCTTAGCATGATAAAGAAGATTCAAAGAGAGTGACATGCCAGCTCCTTTCATTCAGTCAGTAGCTTCAAACATTTCTGATATATGAATAACATGATGTTTTTCAATGGCAAAAATCAATGAATATTGTAAATGCACAAACAGTAATTTCTCCGCATTGCAAGGTGCAATTCTGAAATTTTTTGCTTTTTCCTGCTCCTCTTAGCATGATAAAGAAGATTCAAAGAGAGTGAGATGCCAGCTCCTTTCATTCAGTCAGTAGCTTCAAACATTTCTGGTATATGAATAACATGATGTTTTTCAATGGCAAAAATCAATGAATATTGTAAATGCACAAACAGTAATTTCTCCGCATTGCAAGGTGCAATTCTGAAATTTTTTGCTTTTTCCTGCTCCTCTTAGCATGATAAAGAAGATTCAAAGAGAGTGAGATGCCAGCTCCTTTCATTCAGTCAGTAGCTTCAATCATTTCTGGACGTTTTTCAATGGCAAAAATCAATGAATATTCTAAATGCACAAACAGTAATTTCTCCGCATTGCAAGGTGCAATTCTGAAATTTTTTGCTTTTTCCTGCTCCTCTTAGCATGATAAAGAAGATTCAAAGAGAGTGAGATGTCAGCTCCTTTCATTCAGTCATTAGCTTCAAACATTTCTGGTATATGAATAACATGATGTTTTTCAATGGCAAAAATCAATGAATATTGTAAATGCACAAACAGTAATTTCTCCGCATTGCAAGGTGCAATTCTGAAATTTTTTGCTTTTTCCTGCTCCTCTTAGCATGATAAAGAAGATTCAAAGAGAGTGAGATGCCAGCTCCTTTCATTCAGTCAGTAGCTTCAATCATTTCTGGACGTTTTTCAATGGCAAAAATCAATGAATATTCTAAATGCACAAACAGTAATTTCTCCGCATTGCAAGGTGCAATTCTGAAATTTTTTGCTTTTTCCTGCTCCTCTTAGCATGATAAAGAAGATTCAAAGAGAGTGAGATGTCAGCTCCTTTCATTCAGTCATTAGCTTCAAACATTTCTGGTATATGAATAACATGATGTTTTTCAATGGCAAAAATCAATGAATATTGTAAATGCACAAACAGTAATTTCTCCGCATTGCAAGGTGCAATTCTGAAATTTTTTGCTTTTTCCTGCTCCTCTTAGCATGATAAAGAAGATTCAAAGAGAGTGAGATGCCAGCTCCTTTCGTTCAGTCAGTAGCTTCAATCATTTCTGGACGTTTTTCAATGGCAAAAATCATTGAATATTATAAATGCACAAACAGTAATTTCTCCGCATTGCAAGGTGCAATTCTGAAATTTTTTACTTTTTCCTGCTCCTCTTAGCATGATAAAGAAGATTCAAAGAGAGTGAGATGCCAGCTCCTTTCATTCAGTCAGTAGCTTCAATCATTTCTGGTATATGAATAACATGATGTTTTTCAATGGCAAAAATCAATGAATATTGTAAATGCACAAACAGTAATTTCTCCGCATTGCAAGGTGCAATTCTGAAATTTTTTGCTTTTTCCTGCTCCTCTTAGCATGATAAAGAAGATTCAAAGAGAGTGAGATGCCAGCTCCTTTCATTCAGTCAGTAGCTTCAATCATTTCTGGACGTTTTTCAATGGCAAAAATCAATGAATATTGTAAATGCACAAACAGTAATTTCTCCGCATTGCAAGGTGCAATTCTGAAATTTTTTGCTTTTTCCTGCTCCTCTTAGCATGATAAACAAGATTCAAAGAGAGTGAGATGCCAGCTCCTTTCATTCAGTCAGTAGCTTCAATCATTTCTGGACGTTTTTCAATGGCAAAAATCAATGAATATTGTAAATGCACAAACAGTAATTTCTCCGCATTGCAAGGTGCAATTCTGAAATTTTTTGCTTTTTCCTGCTCCTCTTAGCATGATAAAGAAGATTCAAAGAGAGTGAGATGCCAGCTCCTTTCATTCAGTCAGTAGCTTCAATCATTTCTGGACGTTTTTCAATGGCAAAAATCAATGAATATTGTAAATGCACAAACAGTAATTTCTCCGCATTGCAAGGTGCAATTCTGAAATTTTTTGCTTTTTCCTGCTCCTCTTAGCATGATAAAGAAGATTCAAAGAGAGTGAGATGCCAGCTCCTTTCATTCAGTCAGTAGCTTCAATCATTTCTGGTATATGAATAACATGATGTTTTTCAATGGCAAAAATCAATGAATATTGTAAATGCACAAACAGTAATTTCTCCGCATTGCAAGGTGCAATTCTGAAATTTTTTGCTTTTTCCTGCTCCTCTTAGCATGATAAAGAAGATTCAAAGAGAGTGAGATGCCAGCTCCTTTCATTCAGTCAGTAGCTTCAACCATTTCTGGACGTTTTTCAATGGCAAAAATCAATGAATATTGTAAATGCACAAACAGTAATTTCTCCGCATTGCAAGGTGCAATTCTGAAATTTTTTGCTTTTTCCTGCTCCTCTTAGCATGATAAACATGATTCAAAGAGAGTGAGTTGCCAGCTCCTTTCATTCAGTCAGTAGCTTCAATCATTTCTGGACGTTTTTCAATTGCAAAAATCAATGAATATTGTAAATGCACAAACAGTAATTTCTCCGCATTGCAAGGTGCAATTCTGAAATTTTTTGCTTTTTCCTGCTCCTCTTAGCATGATAAAGACGATTCAAAGAGAGTGAGATGCCAGCTACTTTCATTCAGTCAGTAGCTTCAATCATTTCTGGTATATGAATAACATGATGTTTTTCAATGGCAAAAATCAATGAATATTGTAAATGCACAAACAGTAATTTCTCCGCATTGCAAGGTGCAAGTCTGAAATTTTTTACTTTTTCCTGCTCCTCTTAGCATGATAAAGAAGATTCAAAGAGAGTGAGGTGCCAGCTCCTTTCATTCAGTCAGTAGCTTCAAACATTTCTGGTATATGAATAACATGTTTTTCAATGGCAAAAATCAATGAATATTGTAAATGCACAAACAGTAATTTCTCCGCATTGCAAGGTGCAATTGTGAAATTTTTTGCTTTTTCCTGCTCCTCTTAGCATGATAAAGAAGATTCAAAGAGAGTGAGATGCCAGCTCCTTTCATTCAGTCAGTAGCTTCAATCATTTCTGGACGTTTTTCAATGGCAAAAATCAATGAATATTGTAAATGCACAAACAGTAATTTCTCCGCATTGCAAGGTGCAATTCTGAAATTTTTTGCTTTTTCCTGCTCCTCTTAGCATGATAAAGAAGATTCAAAGAGAGTGAGATGCCAGCTCCTTTCATTCAGTCAGTAGCTTCAATCATTTCTGGACGTTTTTCAATGGCAAAAATCAATGAATATTGTAAATGCACAAACAGTAATTTCTCCGCATTGCAAGGTGCAATTCTGAAATTTTTTGCTTTTTCCTGCTCCTCTTAGCATGATAAAGAAGATTCAAAGAGAGTGAGATGCCAGCTCCTTTCATTCAGTCAGTAGCTTCAAACATTTCTGGTATATGAATAACATGATGTTTTTCAATGGCAAAAATCAATGAATATTGTAAATGCACAAACAGTAATTTCTCCGCATTGCAAGGTGCAAGTCTGAAATTTTTTGCTTTTTCCTGCTCCTCTTAGCATGATAAAGAAGATTCAAAGAGAGTGAGATGCCAGCTACTTTCATTCAGTCAGTAGCTTCAATCATTTCTGGACGTTTTTCAATGGTAAAAATCAATGAATATTGTAAATGCACAAACAGTAATTTCTCCACATTGCAAGGTGCAATTCTGCAATTTTTTGCTTTTTCCTGCTCCTCTTAGCATGATAAAGAAGATTCAAAGAGAGTGAGATGCCAGCTCCTTTCATTCAGTCAGTAGCTTCAAACATTTCTGGTATATGAATAACATGATGTTTTCAATGGCAAAAATCAATGAATATTGTAAATGCACAAACAGTAAATTCTCCGCATTGCAAGGTGCAATTCTGAAATTTTTTGCTTTTTCCTGCTCCTCTTAGCATGATAAAGAAGATTCAAAGAGAGTGAGATGCCAGCTCCTTTCATTCAGTCAGTAGCTTCAAACATTTCTGGTATATGAATAACATGATGTTTTTCAATGGCAAAAATCAATGAATATTGTAAATGCACAAACAGTAATTTCTCCGCATTGCAAGGTGCAAGTCTGAAATTTTTTGCTTTTTCCTGCTCCTCTTAGCATGATAAAGAAGATTCAAAGAGAGTGAGAAGCCAGCTACTTTCATTCAGTCAGTAGATTCAATCATTTCTGGACGTTTTTCAATGTTAAAAATCAATGAATATTGTAAATGCACAAACAGTAATTTCTCCACATTGCAAGGTGCAATTCTGAAATTTTTTGCTTTTTCCTGCTCCTCTTAGCATGATAATGAAGATTCAAAGAGAGTGAGATGCCAGCTCCTTTCATTCAGTCAGTAGCTTCAAACATTTCTGGTATATGAATAACATGATGTTTTTCAATGGCAAAAATCAATGAATATTGTAAATGCACAAACAGTAATTTCTCCGCATTGCAAGGTGCAATTCTGAAATTTTTTGCTTTTTCCTGCTCCTCTTAGCATGATAAAGAAGATTCAAAGAGAGTGAGATGCCAGCTCCTTTCATTCAGTCAGTAGCTTCAATCATTTCTGGATGTTTTTCAATGGCAAAAATCAATGAATATTGTAAATGCACAAACTGTAATTTCTCCGCATTGCAAGGTGCAATTCTGAAATTTTTTACTTTTTCCTGCTCCTCTTAGCATGATAAAGAAGATTCAAAGAGAGTGAGATGCCAGCTCCTTTCATTCAGTCAGTAGCTTCAATCATTTCTGGACGTTTTTCAATGGCAAAAATCAATGAATATTGTAAATGCACAAACAGTAATTTCTCCGCATTGCAAGGTGCAATTCTGAATTTTTTTGCTTTTTCCCGCTCCGCTTAGCATGATAAAGAAGATTCAAAGAGAATGAGGTGCCAGCTCCTTTCATTCAGTCAGTAGCTTCAAACATTTCTGGTATATGAATAACATGTTTTTCAATGGCAAAAATCAATGAATATTGTAAATGCACAAACAGTAATTTCTCCGCATTGCAAGGTGCAATTCTGAAATTTTTTGCTTTTTCCTGCTCCGCTTAGCATGATAAAGAAGATTCAAAGAGAGTGAGATGCCAGCTCCTTTCATTCAGTCAGTAGCTTCAAACATTTCTGGTATATGAATAACATGATGTTTTTCAATGTCAAAAATCAATGAATATTGTAAATGCACAAACAGTAATTTCTCCGCATTGCAAGGTGCAAGTCTGAAATTTTTTGCTTTTTCCTGCTCCTCTTAGCATGATAAAGAAGATTCAAAGAGAGTGAGATGCCAGCTACTTTCATTCAGTCAGTAGCTTCAATCATTTCTGGACGTTTTTCAATGGTAAAAATCAATGAATATTGTAAATGCACAGTAATTTCTCCACATTGCAAGGTGCAATTCTGAAATTTTTTGCTTTTTCCTGCTCCTCTTAGCATGATAAAGAAGATTCAAAGAGAGTGAGATGCCAGCTCCTTTCATTCAGTCAGTAGCTTCAAACATTTCTGGTATATGAATAACATGATGTTTTTCAATGGCAAAAATCAATGAATATTGTAAATGCACAAACAGTAATTTCTCCGCATTGCAAGGTGCAATTCTGAAATTTTTTGCTTTTTCCTGCTCCTCTTAGCATGATAAAGAAGATTCAAAGAGAGTGAGATGCCAGCTCCTTTCATTCAGTCAGTAGCTTCAAACATTTCTGGTATATGAATAACATGATGTTTTTCAATGGCAAAAATCAATGAATATTGTAAATGCACAAACAGTAATTTCTCCGCATTGCAAGGTGCAATTCTGAAATTTTTTGCTTTTTCCTGCTCCTCTTAGCATGATAAAGAATATTCAAAGAGAGTGAGATGCCAGCTCCTTTCATTCAGTCAGTAGCTTCAATCATTTCTGGTATATGAATAACATGATGTTTTTCAATGGCAAAAATCAATGAATATTGTAAATGCACAAACAGTAATTTCTCCGCATTGCAAGGTGCAATTCTGAAATTTTTTGCTTTTTCCTGCTCCTCTTAGCATGATAAAGAAGATTCAAAGAGAGTGAGATGCCAGCTCCTTTCATTCAGTCAGTAGCTTCAATCATTTCTGGACGTTTTTCAATGGCAAAAATCAATGAATATTGTAAATGCACAAACAGTAATTTCTCCGCATTGCAAGGTGCAATTCTGAAATTTTTTGCTTTTTCCTGCTCCTCTTAGCATGATAAAGAAGATTCAAAGAGAGTGAGATGCCAGCTACTTTCATTCAGTCAGTAGCTTCAAACATTTCTGGTATATGAATAACATAATGTTTTTCAATGGCAAAAATCAATGAATATTGTAAATGCACAAACAGTAATTTCTCCGCATTGCAAGGTGCAAGTCTGAAATTTTTTGCTTTTTCCTGCTCCTCTTAGCATGATAAAGAAGATTCAAAGAGAGTGAGATGCCAGCTACTTTCATTCAGTCAGTAGCTTCAATCATTTCTGGACGTTTTTCAATGGTAAAAATCAATGAATATTGTAAATGCACAAACAGTAATTTCTCCACATTGCAAGGTGCAATTCTGAAATTTTTTGCTTTTTCCTGCTCCTCTTAGCATGATAAAGAAGATTCAAAGAGAGTGAGATGCCAGCTCCTTTCATTCAGTCAGTAGCTTCAAACATTTCTGGTATATGAATAACATGATGTTTTTCAATGGCAAAAATCAATGAATATTGTAAATGCACAAACAGTAATTTCTCCGCATTGCAAGGTGCAATTCTGAAATTTTTTGCTTTTTCCTGCTCCTCTTAGCATGATAAAGAACATTCAAAGAGAGTGAGATGCCAGCTCCTTTCATTCAGTCAGTAGCTTCAATCATTTCTGGATGTTTTTCAATGGCAAAAATCAATGAATATTGTAAATGCACAAACTGTAATTTCTCCGCATTGCAAGGTGCAATTCTGAAATTTTTTGCTTTTTCCTGCTCCTCTTAGCATGATAAAGAAGATTCAAAGAGAGTGAGATGCCAGCTCCTTTCATTCAGTCAGTAGCTTCAATCATTTCTGGACGTTTTTCAATGGCAAAAATCAATGAATATTGTAAATGCACAAACAGTAATTTCTCCGCATTGCAAGGTGCAATTCTGAAATTTTTTGCTTTTTCCTGCTCCTCTTAGCATGATAAAGAAGATTCAAAGAGAGTGAGATGCCAGCTCCTTTCATTCAGTCAGTACCTTCAATCATTTCTGGACGTTTTTCAATGGCAAAAATCAATGAATATTGTAAATGCACAAACAGTAATTTCTCCGCATTGCAAGGTGCAATTCTGAAATTTTTTGCTTTTTCCCGCTCCTCTTAGCATGATAAAGAAGATTCAAAGAGAGTGAGGTGCCAGCTCCTTTCATTCAGTCAGTAGCTTCAAACATTTCTGGTATATGAATAACATGTTTTTCAATGGCAAAAATCAATGAATATTGTAAATGCACAAACAGTAATTTCTCCGCATTGCAAGGTGCAATTCTGAAATTTTTTGATTTTTCCTGCTCCTCTTAGCATGATAAAGAAGATTCAAAGAGAGTGAGATGCCAGCTCCTTTCATTCAGTCAGTAGCTTCAATCATTTCTGGACGTTTTTCAATGGCAAAAATCAATGAATATTGTAAATGCACAAACAGTAATTTCTCCGCATTGCAAGGTGCAATTCTGAAATTTTTTGCTTTTTCCTGCTCCTCTTAGCATGATAAAGAAGATTCAAAGAGAGTGAGATGCCAGCTCCTTTCATTCAGTCAGTAGCTTCAAACATTTCTGGTATATGAATAACATGATGTTTTTCAATGGCAAAAATCAATGAATATTGTAAATGCACAAACAGTAATTTCTCCGCATTGCAAGGTGCAATTCTGAAATTTTTTGCTTTTTCCTGCTCCTCTTAGCATGATAAAGAAGATTCAAAGAGAGTGAGATGCCAGCTCCTTTCATTCAGTCAGTAGCTTCAAACATTTCTAGTATATGAATAAAATGATGTTTTTCAATGGCAAAAATCAATGAATATTGTAAATGCACAAACAGTAATTTCTCCGCATTGCAAGGTGCAAGTCTGAAATTTTTTGCTTTTTCCTGCTCCTCTTAGCATGATAAAGAAGATTCAAAGAGAGTGAGATGCCAGCTACTTTCATTCAGTCAGTAGCTTCAATCATTTCTGGACGTTTTTCAATGGTAAAAATCAATGAATATTGTAAATGCACAAACAGTAATTTCTCCACATTGCAAGGTGCAATTCTGAAATTTTTTGCTTTTTCCTGCTCCTCTTAGCATGATAAAGAAGATTCAAAGAGAGTGAGATGCCAGCTCCTTTCATTCAGTCAGTAGCTTCAAACATTTCTGGTATATGAATAACATGATGTTTTTCAATGGCAAAAATCAATGAATATTGTAAATGCACAAACAGTAATTTCTCCGCATTGCAAGGTGCAATTCTGAAATTTTTTGCTTTTTCCTGCTCCTCTTAGCATGATAAAGAAGATTCAAAGAGAGTGAGATGCCAGCTCCTTTCATTCAGTCAGTAGCTTCAATCATTTCTGGATGTTTTTCAATGGCAAAAATCAATGAATATTGTAAATGCACAAACTGTAATTTCTCCGCATTGCAAGGTGCAATTCTGAAATTTTTTGCTTTTTCCTGCTCCTCTTAGCATGTTAAAGAAGATTCAAAGAGAGTGAGATGCCAGCTCCTTTCATTCAGTCAGTAGCTTCAATCATTTCTGGACGTTTTTCAGTGGCAAAAATCAATGAATATTGTAAATGCACAAACAGTAATTTCTCCGCATTGCAAGGTGCAATTCTGAAATTTTTTGCTTTTTCCTGCTCCTCTTAGCATGATAAAGAAGATTCAAAGAGAGTGAGATGCCAGCTCCTTTCATTCAGTCAGTACCTTCAATCATTTCTGGACGTTTTTCAATGGCAAAAATCAATGAATATTGTAAATGCACAAACAGTAATTTCTCCGCATTGCAAGGTGCAAGTCTGAAATTTTTTGCTTTTTCCTGCTCCTCTTAGCATGATAAAGAAGATTCAAAGAGAGTGAGATGCCAGCTACTTTCATTCAGTCAGTAGCTTCAATCATTTCTGGACGTTTTTCAATGGTAAAAATCAATGAATATTGTAAATGCACAAACAGTAATTTCTCCACATTGCAAGGTGCAATTCTGAAATTTTTTGCTTTTTCCTGCTCCTCTTAGCATGATAAAGAAGATTCAAAGAGAGTGAGATGCCAGCTCCTTTCATTCAGTCAGTAGCTTCAAACATTTCTGGTATATGAATAACATGATGTTTTTCAATGGCAAAAATCAATGAATATTGTAAATGCACAAACAGTAATTTCTCCGCATTGCAAGGTGCAATTCTGAAATTTTTTGCTTTTTCCTGCTCCTCTTAGCATGATAAAGAAGATTCAAAGAGAGTGAGATGCCAGCTCCTTTCATTCAGTCAGTAGCTTCAATCATTTCTGGACGTTTTTCAATGGCAAAAATCAATGAATATTGTAAATGCACAAACAGTAATTTCTCTGCATTGCAAGGTGCAATTCTGAAATTTTTTGCTTTTTCCTGCTCCTCTTAGCATGATAAAGAAGATTCAAAGAGAGTGAGATGTCAGCTCCTTTCATTCAGTCAGTAGCTTCAAACATTTCTGGTATATGAATAACATGATGTTTTTCAATGGCAAAAATCAATGAATATTGTAAATGCACAAACAGTAATTTCTCCGCATTGCAAGGTGCAATTCTGAAATTTTTTGCTTTTTCCTGCTCCTCTTAGCATGATAAAGAATATTCAAAGAGAGTGAGATGCCAGCTCCTTTCATTCAGTCAGTAGCTTCAATCATTTCTGGACGTTTTTCAATGGCAAAAATCAATGAATATTGTAAATGCACAAACAGTAATTTCTCTGCATTGCAAGGTGCAATTCTGAAATTTTTTGCTTTTTCCTGCTCCTCTTAGCATGATAAAGAAGATTCAAAGAGAGTGAGATGCCAGCTCCTTTCGTTCAGTCAGTAGCTTCAATCATTTCTGGACGTTTTTCAATGGCAAAAATCATTGAATATTATAAATGCACAAACAGTAATTTCTCCGCATAGCAAGGTGCAATTCTGAAATTTTTTACTTTTTCCTGCTCCTCTTAGCATGATAAAGAAGATTCAAAGAGAGTGAGATGCCAGCTCCTTTCATTCAGTCAGTACCTTCAATCATTTCTGGACGTTTTTCAATGGCAAAAATCAATGAATATTGTAAATGCACAAACAGTAATTTCTCCGCATTGCAAGGTGCAAGTCTGAAATTTTTTGCTTTTTCCTGCTCCTCTTAGCATGATAAAGAAGATTCAAAGAGAGTGAGATGCCAGCTACTTTCATTCAGTCAGTAGCTTCAATCATTTCTGGACGTTTTTCAATGGTAAAAATCAATGAATATTGTAAATGCACAAACAGTAATTTCTCCACATTGCAAGGTGCAATTCTGAAATTTTTTGCTTTTTCCTGCTCCTCTTAGCATGATAAAGAAGATTCAAAGAGAGTGAGATGCCAGCTCCTTTCATTCAGTCAGTAGCTTCAAACATTTCTGGTATATGAATAACATGATGTTTTTCAATGGCAAAAATCAATGAATATTGTAAATGCACAAACAGTAATTTCTCCGCATTGCAAGGTGCAATTCTGAAATTTTTTGCTTTTTCCTGCTCCTCTTAGCATGATAAAGAAGATTCAAAGAGAGTGAGATGCCAGCTCCTTTCATTCAGTCAGTAGCTTCAATCATTTCTGGACGTTTTTCAATGGCAAAAATCAATGAATATTGTAAATGCACAAACAGTAATTTCTCTGCATTGCAAGGTGCAATTCTGAAATTTTTTGCTTTTTCCTGCTCCTCTTAGCATGATAAAGAAGATTCAAAGAGAGTGAGATGTCAGCTCCTTTCATTCAGTCAGTAGCTTCAAACATTTCTGGTATATGAATAACATGATGTTTTTCAATGGCAAAAATCAATGAATATTGTAAATGCACAAACAGTAATTTCTCCGCATTGCAAGGTGCAATTCTGAAATTTTTTGCTTTTTCCTGCTCCTCTTAGCATGATAAAGAATATTCAAAGAGAGTGAGATGCCAGCTCCTTTCATTCAGTCAGTAGCTTCAATCATTTCTGGACGTTTTTCAATGGCAAAAATCAATGAATATTGTAAATGCACAAACAGTAATTTCTCTGCATTGCAAGGTGCAATTCTGAAATTTTTTGCTTTTTCCTGCTCCTCTTAGCATGATAAAGAAGATTCAAAGAGAGTGAGATGCCAGCTCCTTTCGTTCAGTCAGTAGCTTCAATCATTTCTGGACGTTTTTCAATGGCAAAAATCATTGAATATTATAAATGCACAAACAGTAATTTCTCCGCATAGCAAGGTGCAATTCTGAAATTTTTTACTTTTTCCTGCTCCTCTTAGCATGATAAAGAAGATTCAAAGAGAGTGAGATGCCAGCTCCTTTCATTCAGTCAGTAGCTTCAATCATTTCTGGTATATGAATAACATGATGTTTTTCAATGGCAAAAATCAATGAATATTGTAAATGCACAAACAGTAATTTCTCCGCATTGCAAGGTGCAATTCTGAAATTTTTTGCTTTTTCCTGCTCCTCTTAGCATGATAAAGAAGATTCAAAGAGAGTGAGATGCCAGCTCCTTTCATTCAGTCAGTAGCTTCAATCATTTCTGGACGTTTTTCAATGGCAAAAATCAATGAATATTGTAAATGCACAAACAGTAATTTCTCCGCATTGCAAGGTGCAATTCTGAAATTTTTTGGTTTTTCCTGCTCCTCTTAGCATGATAAAGAAGATTCAAAGAGAGTGAGATGCCAGCTCCTTTCATTCAGTCAGTAGCTTCAAACATTTCTGGTATATGAATAACATAATGTTTTTCAATGGCAAAAATCAATGAATATTGTAAATGCACAAACAGTAATTTCTCCGCATTGCAAGGTGCAAGTCTGAAATTTTTTGCTTTTTCCTGCTCCTCTTAGCATGATAAAGAAGATTCAAAGAGAGTGAGATGCCAGCTCCTTTCATTCAGTCAGTAGCTTCAATCATTTCTGGACGTTTTTCAATGGCAAAAATCAATGAATATTGTAAATGCACAAACAGTAATTTCTCTGCATTGCAAGGTGCAATTCTGAAATTTTTTGCTTTTTCCTGCTCCTCTTAGCATGATAAAGAAGATTCAAAGAGAGTGAGATGCCAGCTCCTTTCGTTCAGTCAGTAGCTTCAATCATTTCTGGACGTTTTTCAATGGCAAAAATCATTGAATATTATAAATGCACAAACAGTAATTTCTCCGCATAGCAAGGTGCAATTCTGAAATTTTTTACTTTTTCCTGCTCCTCTTAGCATGATAAAGAAGATTCAAAGAGAGTGAGATGCCAGCTCCTTTCATTCAGTCAGTAGCTTCAATCATTTCTGGTATATGAATAACATGATGTTTTTCAATGGCAAAAATCAATGAATATTGTAAATGCACAAACAGTAATTTCTCCGCATTGCAAGGTGCAATTCTGAAATTTTTTGCTTTTTCCTGCTCCTCTTAGCATGATAAAGAAGATTCAAAGAGAGTGAGATGCCAGCTCCTTTCATTCAGTCAGTAGCTTCAATCATTTCTGGACGTTTTTCAATGGCAAAAATCAATGAATATTGTAAATGCACAAACAGTAATTTCTCCGCATTGCAAGGTGCAATTCTGAAATTTTTTGGTTTTTCCTGCTCCTCTTAGCATGATAAAGAAGATTCAAAGAGAGTGAGATGCCAGCTACTTTCATTCAGTCAGTAGCTTCAAACATTTCTGGTATATGAATAACATAATGTTTTTCAATGGCAAAAATCAATGAATATTGTAAATGCACAAACAGTAATTTCTCCGCATTGCAAGGTGCAAGTCTGAAATTTTTTGCTTTTTCCTGCTCCTCTTAGCATGATAAAGAAGATTCAAAGAGAGTGAGATGCCAGCTACTTTCATTCAGTCAGTAGCTTCAATCATTTCTGGACGTTTTTCAATGGTAAAAATCAATGAATATTGTAAATGCACAAACAGTAATTTCTCCACATTGCAAGGTGCAATTCTGAAATTTTTTGCTTTTTCCTGCTCCTCTTAGCATGATAAAGAAGATTCAAAGAGAGTGAGATGCCAGCTCCTTTCATTCAGTCAGTAGCTTCAAACATTTCTGGTATATGAATAACATGATGTTTTTCAATGGCAAAAATCAATGAATATTGTAAATGCACAAACAGTAATTTCTCCGCATTGCAAGGTGCAATTCTGAAATTTTTTGCTTTTTCCTGCTCCTCTTAGCATGATAAAGAACATTCAAAGAGAGTGAGATGCCAGCTCCTTTCATTCAGTCAGTAGCTTCAATCATTTCTGGATGTTTTTCAATGGCAAAAATCAATGAATATTGTAAATGCACAAACAGTAATTTCTCCGCATTGCAAGGTGCAATTCTGAAATTTTTTGCTTTTTCCTGCTCCTCTTAGCATGATAAAGAAGATTCAAAGAGAGTGAGATGCCAGCTCCTTTCATTCAGTCAGTACCTTCAATCATTTCTGGACGTTTTTCAATGGCAAAAATCAATGAATATTGTAAATGCACAAACAGTAATTTCTCCGCATTGCAAGGTGCAATTCTGAAATTTTTTGCTTTTTCCCGCTCCTCTTAGCATGATAAAGAAGATTCAAAGAGAGTGAGGTGCCAGCTCCTTTCATTCAGTCAGTAGCTTCAAACATTTCTGGTATATGAATAACATGTTTTTCAATGGCAAAAATCAATGAATATTGTAAATGCACAAACAGTAATTTCTCCGCATTGCAAGGTGCAATTCTGAAATTTTTTGCTTTTTCCTGCTCCTCTTAGCATGATAAAGAAGATTCAAAGAGAGTGAGATGCCAGCTCCTTTCATTCAGTCAGTAGCTTCAATCATTTCTGGACGTTTTTCAATGGCAAAAATCAATGAATATTGTAAATGCACAAACAGTAATTTCTCTGCATTGCAAGGTGCAATTCTGAAATTTTTTGCTTTTTCCTGCTCCTCTTAGCATGATAAAGAAGATTCAAAGAGAGTGAGATGTCAGCTCCTTTCATTCAGTCAGTAGCTTCAAACATTTCTGGTATATGAATAACATGATGTTTTTCAATGGCAAAAATCAATGAATATTGTAAATGCACAAACAGTAATTTCTCCGCATTGCAAGGTGCAATTCTGAAATTTTTTGCTTTTTCCTGCTCCTCTTAGCATGATAAAGAATATTCAAAGAGAGTGAGATGCCAGCTCCTTTCATTCAGTCAGTAGCTTCAATCATTTCTGGACGTTTTTCAATGGCAAAAATCAATGAATATTGTAAATGCACAAACAGTAATTTCTCTGCATTGCAAGGTGCAATTCTGAAATTTTTTGCTTTTTCCTGCTCCTCTTAGCATGATAAAGAAGATTCAAAGAGAGTGAGATGCCAGCTCCTTTCGTTCAGTCAGTAGCTTCAATCATTTCTGGACGTTTTTCAATGGCAAAAATCATTGAATATTATAAATGCACAAACAGTAATTTCTCCGCATAGCAAGGTGCAATTCTGAAATTTTTTACTTTTTCCTGCTCCTCTTAGCATGATAAAGAAGATTCAAAGAGAGTGAGATGCCAGCTCCTTTCATTCAGTCAGTACCTTCAATCATTTCTGGACGTTTTTCAATGGCAAAAATCAATGAATATTGTAAATGCACAAACAGTAATTTCTCCGCATTGCAAGGTGCAAGTCTGAAATTTTTTGCTTTTTCCTGCTCCTCTTAGCATGATAAAGAAGATTCAAAGAGAGTGAGATGCCAGCTACTTTCATTCAGTCAGTAGCTTCAATCATTTCTGGACGTTTTTCAATGGTAAAAATCAATGAATATTGTAAATGCACAAACAGTAATTTCTCCACATTGCAAGGTGCAATTCTGAAATTTTTTGCTTTTTCCTGCTCCTCTTAGCATGATAAAGAAGATTCAAAGAGAGTGAGATGCCAGCTCCTTTCATTCAGTCAGTAGCTTCAAACATTTCTGGTATATGAATAACATGATGTTTTTCAATGGCAAAAATCAATGAATATTGTAAATGCACAAACAGTAATTTCTCCGCATTGCAAGGTGCAATTCTGAAATTTTTTGCTTTTTCCTGCTCCTCTTAGCATGATAAAGAAGATTCAAAGAGAGTGAGATGCCAGCTCCTTTCATTCAGTCAGTAGCTTCAATCATTTCTGGACGTTTTTCAATGGCAAAAATCAATGAATATTGTAAATGCACAAACAGTAATTTCTCTGCATTGCAAGGTGCAATTCTGAAATTTTTTGCTTTTTCCTGCTCCTCTTAGCATGATAAAGAAGATTCAAAGAGAGTGAGATGTCAGCTCCTTTCATTCAGTCAGTAGCTTCAAACATTTCTGGTATATGAATAACATGATGTTTTTCAATGGCAAAAATCAATGAATATTGTAAATGCACAAACAGTAATTTCTCCGCATTGCAAGGTGCAATTCTGAAATTTTTTGCTTTTTCCTGCTCCTCTTAGCATGATAAAGAATATTCAAAGAGAGTGAGATGCCAGCTCCTTTCATTCAGTCAGTAGCTTCAATCATTTCTGGACGTTTTTCAATGGCAAAAATCAATGAATATTGTAAATGCACAAACAGTAATTTCTCTGCATTGCAAGGTGCAATTCTGAAATTTTTTGCTTTTTCCTGCTCCTCTTAGCATGATAAAGAAGATTCAAAGAGAGTGAGATGCCAGCTCCTTTCGTTCAGTCAGTAGCTTCAATCATTTCTGGACGTTTTTCAATGGCAAAAATCATTGAATATTATAAATGCACAAACAGTAATTTCTCCGCATAGCAAGGTGCAATTCTGAAATTTTTTACTTTTTCCTGCTCCTCTTAGCATGATAAAGAAGATTCAAAGAGAGTGAGATGCCAGCTCCTTTCATTCAGTCAGTAGCTTCAATCATTTCTGGTATATGAATAACATGATGTTTTTCAATGGCAAAAATCAATGAATATTGTAAATGCACAAACAGTAATTTCTCCGCATTGCAAGGTGCAATTCTGAAATTTTTTGCTTTTTCCTGCTCCTCTTAGCATGATAAAGAAGATTCAAAGAGAGTGAGATGCCAGCTCCTTTCATTCAGTCAGTAGCTTCAATCATTTCTGGACGTTTTTCAATGGCAAAAATCAATGAATATTGTAAATGCACAAACAGTAATTTCTCCGCATTGCAAGGTGCAATTCTGAAATTTTTTGGTTTTTCCTGCTCCTCTTAGCATGATAAAGAAGATTCAAAGAGAGTGAGATGCCAGCTACTTTCATTCAGTCAGTAGCTTCAAACATTTCTGGTATATGAATAACATAATGTTTTTCAATGGCAAAAATCAATGAATATTGTAAATGCACAAACAGTAATTTCTCCGCATTGCAAGGTGCAAGTCTGAAATTTTTTGCTTTTTCCTGCTCCTCTTAGCATGATAAAGAAGATTCAAAGAGAGTGAGATGCCAGCTACTTTCATTCAGTCAGTAGCTTCAATCATTTCTGGACGTTTTTCAATGGTAAAAATCAATGAATATTGTAAATGCACAAACAGTAATTTCTCCACATTGCAAGGTGCAATTCTGAAATTTTTTGCTTTTTCCTGCTCCTCTTAGCATGATAAAGAAGATTCAAAGAGAGTGAGATGCCAGCTCCTTTCATTCAGTCAGTAGCTTCAAACATTTCTGGTATATGAATAACATGATGTTTTTCAATGGCAAAAATCAATGAATATTGTAAATGCACAAACAGTAATTTCTCCGCATTGCAAGGTGCAATTCTGAAATTTTTTGCTTTTTCCTGCTCCTCTTAGCATGATAAAGAACATTCAAAGAGAGTGAGATGCCAGCTCCTTTCATTCAGTCAGTAGCTTCAATCATTTCTGGATGTTTTTCAATGGCAAAAATCAATGAATATTGTAAATGCACAAACAGTAATTTCTCCGCATTGCAAGGTGCAATTCTGAAATTTTTTGCTTTTTCCTGCTCCTCTTAGCATGATAAAGAAGATTCAAAGAGAGTGAGATGCCAGCTCCTTTCATTCAGTCAGTACCTTCAATCATTTCTGGACGTTTTTCAATGGCAAAAATCAATGAATATTGTAAATGCACAAACAGTAATTTCTCCGCATTGCAAGGTGCAATTCTGAAATTTTTTGCTTTTTCCCGCTCCTCTTAGCATGATAAAGAAGATTCAAAGAGAGTGAGGTGCCAGCTCCTTTCATTCAGTCAGTAGCTTCAAACATTTCTGGTATATGAATAACATGTTTTTCAATGGCAAAAATCAATGAATATTGTAAATGCACAAACAGTAATTTCTCCGCATTGCAAGGTGCAATTCTGAAATTTTTTGATTTTTCCTGCTCCTCTTAGCATGATAAAGAAGATTCAAAGAGAGTGAGATGCCAGCTCCTTTCATTCAGTCAGTAGCTTCAATCATTTCTGGACGTTTTTCAATGGCAAAAATCAATGAATATTGTAAATGCACAAACAGTAATTTCTCCGCATTGCAAGGTGCAATTCTGAAATTTTTTGCTTTTTCCTGCTCCTCTTAGCATGATAAAGAAGATTCAAAGAGAGTGAGATGCCAGCTCCTTTCATTCAGTCAGTAGCTTCAAACATTTCTGGTATATGAATAACATGATGTTTTTCAATGGCAAAAATCAATGAATATTGTAAATGCACAAACAGTAATTTCTCCGCATTGCAAGGTGCAATTCTGAAATTTTTTGCTTTTTCCTGCTCCTCTTAGCATGATAAAGAAGATTCAAAGAGAGTGAGATGCCAGCTCCTTTCATTCAGTCAGTAGCTTCAAACATTTCTGGTATATGAATAAAATGATGTTTTTCAATGGCAAAAATCAATGAATATTGTAAATGCACAAACAGTAATTTCTCCGCATTGCAAGGTGCAAGTCTGAAATTTTTTGCTTTTTCCTGCTCCTCTTAGCATGATAAAGAAGATTCAAAGAGAGTGAGATGCCAGCTACTTTCATTCAGTCAGTAGCTTCAATCATTTCTGGACGTTTTTCAATGGTAAAAATCAATGAATATTGTAAATGCACAAACAGTAATTTCTCCATATTGCAAGGTGCAATTCTGAAATTTTTTGCTTTTTCCTGCTCCTCTTAGCATGATAAAGAAGATTCAAAGAGAGTGAGATGCCAGCTCCTTTCATTCAGTCAGTAGCTTCAAACATTTCTGGTATATGAATAACATGATGTTTTTCAATGGCAAAATTCAATGAATATTGTAAATGCACAAACAGTAATTTCTCCGCATTGCAAGGTGCAATTCTGAAATTTTTTGCTTTTTCCTGCTCCTCTTAGCATGATAAAGAAGATTCAAAGAGAGTGAGATGCCAGCTCCTTTCATTCAGTCAGTAGCTTCAATCATTTCTGGACGTTTTTCAATGGCAAAAATCAATGAATATTGTAAATGCACAAACAGTAATTTCTCCGCATTGCAAGGTGCAATTCTGAAATTTTTTGGTTTTTCCTGCTCCTCTTAGCATGATAAAGAAGATTCAAAGAGAGTGAGATGCCAGCTACTTTCATTCAGTCAGTAGCTTCAAACATTTCTGGTATATGAATAACATAATGTTTTTCAATGGCAAAAATCAATGAATATTGTAAATGCACAAACAGTAATTTCTCCGCATTGCAAGGTGCAAGTCTGAAATTTTTTGCTTTTTCCTGCTCCTCTTAGCATGATAAAGAAGATTCAAAGAGAGTGAGATGCCAGCTACTTTCATTCAGTCAGTAGCTTCAATCATTTCTGGACGTTTTTCAATGGTAAAAATCAATGAATATTGTAAATGCACAAACAGTAATTTCTCCACATTGCAAGGTGCAATTCTGAAATTTTTTGCTTTTTCCTGCTCCTCTTAGCATGATAAAGAAGATTCAAAGAGAGTGAGATGCCAGCTCCTTTCATTCAGTCAGTAGCTTCAAACATTTCTGGTATATGAATAACATGATGTTTTTCAATGGCAAAAATCAATGAATATTGTAAATGCACAAACAGTAATTTCTCCGCATTGCAAGGTGCAATTCTGAAATTTTTTGCTTTTTCCTGCTCCTCTTAGCATGATAAAGAACATTCAAAGAGAGTGAGATGCCAGCTCCTTTCATTCAGTCAGTAGCTTCAATCATTTCTGGATGTTTTTCAATGGCAAAAATCAATGAATATTGTAAATGCACAAACAGTAATTTCTCCGCATTGCAAGGTGCAATTCTGAAATTTTTTGATTTTTCCTGCTCCTCTTAGCATGATAAAGAAGATTCAAAGAGAGTGAGATGCCAGCTCCTTTCATTCAGTCAGTAGCTTCAATCATTTCTGGACGTTTTTCAATGGCAAAAATCAATGAATATTGTAAATGCACAAACAGTAATTTCTCCGCATTGCAAGGTGCAATTCTGAAATTTTTTGCTTTTTCCTGCTCCTCTTAGCATGATAAAGAAGATTCAAAGAGAGTGAGATGCCAGCTAATTTCATTCAGTCAGTAGCTTCAAACATTTCTGGTATATGAATAACATGATGTTTTTCAATGGCAAAAATCAATGAATATTGTAAATGCACAAACAGTAATTTCTCCGCATTGCAAGGTGCAATTCTGAAATTTTTTGCTTTTTCCTGCTCCTCTTAGCATGATAAAGAAGATTCAAAGAGAGTGAGATGCCAGCTCCTTTCATTCAGTCAGTAGCTTCAAACATTTCTGGTATATGAATAAAATGATGTTTTTCAATGGCAAAAATCAATGAATATTGTAAATGCACAAACAGTAATTTCTCCGCATTGCAAGGTGCAAGTCTGAAATTTTTTGCTTTTTCCTGCTCCTCTTAGCATGATAAAGAAGATTCAAAGAGAGTGAGATGCCAGCTACTTTCATTCAGTCAGTAGCTTCAATCATTTCTGGACGTTTTTCAATGGTAAAAATCAATGAATATTGTAAATGCACAAACAGTAATTTCTCCACATTGCAAGGTGCAATTCTGAAATTTTTTGCTTTTTCCTGCTCCTCTTAGCATGATAAAGAAGATTCAAAGAGAGTGAGATGCCAGCTCCTTTCATTCAGTCAGTAGCTTCAAACATTTCTGGTATATGAATAACATGATGTTTTTCAATGGCAAAAATCAATGAATATTGTAAATGCACAAACAGTAATTTCTCCGCATTGCAAGGTGCAATTCTGAAATTTTTTGCTTTTTCCTGCTCCTCTTAGCATGATAAAGAAGATTCAAAGAGAGTGAGATGCCAGCTCCTTTCATTCAGTCAGTAGCTTCAATCATTTCTGGATGTTTTTCAATGGCAAAAATCAATGAATATTGTAAATGCACAAACTGTAATTTCTCCGCATTGCAAGGTGCAATTCTGAAATTTTTTGCTTTTTCCTGCTCCTCTTAGCATGTTAAAGAAGATTCAAAGAGAGTGAGATGCCAGCTCCTTTCATTCAGTCAGTAGCTTCAATCATTTCTGGACGTTTTTCAGTGGCAAAAATCAATGAATATTGTAAATGCACAAACAGTAATTTCTCCGCATTGCAAGGTGCAATTCTGAAATTTTTTGCTTTTTCCTGCTCCTCTTAGCATGATAAAGAAGATTCAAAGAGAGTGAGATGCCAGCTCCTTTCATTCAGTCAGTACCTTCAATCATTTCTGGACGTTTTTCAATGGCAAAAATCAATGAATATTGTAAATGCACAAACAGTAATTTCTCCGCATTGCAAGGTGCAAGTCTGAAATTTTTTGCTTTTTCCTGCTCCTCTTAGCATGATAAAGAAGATTCAAAGAGAGTGAGATGCCAGCTACTTTCATTCAGTCAGTAGCTTCAATCATTTCTGGACGTTTTTCAATGGTAAAAATCAATGAATATTGTAAATGCACAAACAGTAATTTCTCCACATTGCAAGGTGCAATTCTGAAATTTTTTGCTTTTTCCTGCTCCTCTTAGCATGATAAAGAAGATTCAAAGAGAGTGAGATGCCAGCTCCTTTCATTCAGTCAGTAGCTTCAAACATTTCTGGTATATGAATAACATGATGTTTTTCAATGGCAAAAATCAATGAATATTGTAAATGCACAAACAGTAATTTCTCCGCATTGCAAGGTGCAATTCTGAAATTTTTTGCTTTTTCCTGCTCCTCTTAGCATGATAAAGAAGATTCAAAGAGAGTGAGATGCCAGCTCCTTTCATTCAGTCAGTAGCTTCAATCATTTCTGGATGTTTTTCAATGGCAAAAATCAATGAATATTGTAAATGCACAAACTGTAATTTCTCCGCATTGCAAGGTGCAATTCTGAAATTTTTTGCTCTTTCCTGCTCCTCTTAGCATGATAAAGAAGATTCAAAGAGAGTGAGATGCCAGCTCCTTTCATTCAGTCAGTAGCTTCAATCATTTCTGGACGTTTTTCAATGGCAAAAATCAATGAATATTGTAAATGCACAAACAGTAATTTCTCCGCATTGCAAGGTGCAATTCTGAAATTTTTTGCTTTTTCCTGCTCCTCTTAGCATGATAAAGAAGATTCAAAGAGAGTGAGATGCCAGCTCCTTTCATTCAGTCAGTACCTTCAATCATTTCTGGACGTTTTTCAATGGCAAAAATCAATGAATATTGTAAATGCACAAACAGTAATTTCTCCGCATTGCAAGGTGCAATTCTGAAATTTTTTGCTTTTTCCCGCTCCTCTTAGCATGATAAAGAAGATTCAAAGAGAGTGAGGTGCCAGCTCCTTTCATTCAGTCAGTAGCTTCAAACATTTCTGGTATATGAATAACATGTTTTTCAATGGCAAAAATCAATGAATATTGTAAATGCACAAACAGTAATTTCTCCGCATTGCAAGGTGCAATTCTGAAATTTTTTGATTTTTCCTGCTCCTCTTAGCATGATAAAGAAGATTCAAAGAGAGTGAGATGCCAGCTCCTTTCATTCAGTCAGTAGCTTCAATCATTTCTGGACGTTTTTCAATGGCAAAAATCAATGAATATTGTAAATGCACAAACAGTAATTTCTCCGCATTGCAAGGTGCAATTCTGAAATTTTTTGCTTTTTCCTGCTCCTCTTAGCATGATAAAGAAGATTCAAAGAGAGTGAGATGCCAGCTCCTTTCATTCAGTCAGTAGCTTCAAACATTTCTGGTATATGAATAACATGTTTTTTTTCAATGGCAAAAATCAATGAATATTGTAAATGCACAAACAGTAATTTCTCCGCATTGCAAGGTGCAATTCTGAAATTTTTTGCTTTTTCCTGCTCCTCTTAGCATGATAAAGAAGATTCAAAGAGAGTGAGATGCCAGCTCCTTTCATTCAGTCAGTAGCTTCAAACATTTCTGGTATATGAATAACATGATGTTTTTCAATGGCAAAAATCAATGAATATTGTAAATGCACAAACAGTAATTTCTCCGCATTGCAAGGTGCAAGTCTGAAATTTTTTGCTTTTTACTGCTCCTCTTAGCATGATAAAGAAGATTCAAAGAGAGTGAGATGCCAGCTACTTTCATTCAGTCAGTAGCTTCAATCATTTCTGGACGTTTTTCAATGGTAAAAATCAATGAATATTGTAAATGCACAAACAGTAATTTCTCCACATTGCAAGGTGCAATTCTGAAATTTTTTGCTTTTTCCTGCTCCTCTTAGCATGATAAAGAAGATTCAAAGAGAGTGAGATGCCAGCTCCTTTCATTCAGTCAGTAGCTTCAAACATTTCTGGTATATGAATAACATGTTTTTCAATGGTAAAAATCAATGAATATTGTAAATGCACAAACAGTAATTTCTCCGCAATGCAAGGTGCAATTCTGAAATTTTTTGCTTTTTCCCGCTCCTCTTAGCATGATAAAGAAGATTCAAAGAGAGTGAGGTGCCAGCTCCTTTCATTCAGTCAGTAGCTTCAAACATTTCTGGTATATGAATAACATGTTTTTCAATGGCAAAAATCAATGAATATTGTAAATGCACAAACAGTAATTTCTCCGCATTGCAAGGTGCAATTCTGAAATTTTTGATTTTTCCTGCTCCTCTTAGCATGATAAAGAAAATTCAAAGAGAGTGAGATGCCGGCTCCTTTCATTCAGTCAGTAGCTTCAATCATTTCTGGACGTTTTTCAATGGCAAAAATCAATGAATATTGTAAATGCACAAACAGTAATTTCTCCGCATTGAAAGGTGCAATTCTGAAATTTTTTGCTTTTTCCTGCTCCTCTTAGCATGATAAAGAAGATTCAAAGAGAGTGAGATGCCAGCTCCTTTCATTCAGTCAGTAGCTTCAAACATTTCTGGTATATGAATAACATGATGTTTTTCAATGGCAAAAATCAATGAATATTGTAAATGCACAAACAGTAATTTCTCCGCATTGCAAGGTGCAATTCTGAAATTTTTTGCTTTTTCCTGCTCCTCTTAGCATGATAAAGAAGATTCAAAGAGAGTGAGATGCCAGCTCCTTTCATTCAGTCAGTAGCTTCAAACATTTCTGGTATATGAATAACATGATGTTTTTCAATGGCAAAAATCAATGAATATTGTAAATGCACAAACAGTAATTTCTCCGCATTGCAAGGTGCAAGTCTGAAATTTTTTGCTTTTTCCTGCTCCTCTTAGCATGATAAAGAAGATTCAAAGACAGTGAGATGCCAGCTACTTTCATTCAGTCAGTAGCTTCAATCATTTCTGGACGTTTTTCAATGGTAAAAATCAATGAATATTGTAAATGCACAAACAGTAATTTCTCCACATTGCAAGGTGCAATTCTGAAATTTTTTGCTTTTTCCTGCTCCTCTTAGCATGATAAAGAAGATTCAAAGAGAGTGAGATGCCAGCTCCTTTCATTCAGTCAGTAGCTTCAAACATTTCTGGTATATGAATAACATGATGTTTTTCAATGGCAAAAATCAATGAATATTGTAAATGCACAAACAGTAATTTCTCCGCATTGCAAGGTGCAATTCTGAAATTTTTTGCTTTTTCCTGCTCCTCTTAGCATGATAAAGAAGATTCAAAGAGAGTGACATGCCAGCTCCTTTCATTCAGTCAGTAGCTTCAATCATTTCTGGATGTTTTTCAATGGCAAAAATCAATGAATATTGTAAATGCACAAACTGTAATTTCTCCGCATTGCAAGGTGCAATTCTGAAATTTTTTGCTTTTTCCTGCTCCTCTTAGTATGATAAAGAAGATTCAAAGAGAGTGAGATGCCAGCTCCTTTCATTCAGTCAGTAGCTTCAATCATTTCTGGACGTTTTTCAGTGGCAAAAATCAATGAATATTGTAAATGCACAAACAGTAATTTCTCCGCATTGCAAGGTGCAATTCTGAAATTTTTTGCTTTTTCCCGCTCCTCTTAGCATGATAAAGAAGATACAAAGAGAGTGATGTGCCAGCTCCTTTCATTCAGTCAGTAGCTTCAAACATTTCTGGTATATGAATAACATGTTTTTCAATGGCAAAAATCAATGAATATTGTAAATGCACAAACAGTAATTTCTCCGCATTGCAAGGTGCAATTCTGAAATTTTTTGATTTTTCCTGCTCCTCTTAGCATGATAAAGAAGATTCAAAGAGAGTGAGATGCCAGCTCCTTTCATTCAGTCAGTAGCTTCAATCATTTCTGGACGTTTTTCAATGGCAAAAATCAATGAATATTGTAAATGCACAAACAGTAATTTCTCCGCATTGCAAGGTGCAATTCTGAAATTTTTTGCTTTTTCCTGCTCCTCTTAGCATGATAAAGAAGATTCAAAGAGAGTGAGATGCCAGCTCCTTTCATTCAGTCAGTAGCTTCAAACATTTCTGGTATATGAATAACATGATGTTTTTCAATGGCAAAAATCAATGAATATTGTAAATGCACAAACAGTAATTTCTCCGCATTGCAAGGTGCAAGTCTGAAATTTTTTGCTTTTTCCTGCTCCTCTTAGCATGATAAAGAAGATTCAAAGAGAGTGAGATGCCAGTTACTTTCATTCAGTCAGTAGCTTCAATCATTTCTGGACGTTTTTCAATGGTAAAAATCAATGAATATTGTAAATGCACAAACAGTAATTTCTCCACATTGCAAGGTGCAATTCTGAAATTTTTTGCTTTTTCCTGCTCCTCTTAGCATGATAAAGAAGATTCAAAGAGAGTGAGATGCCAGCTCCTTTCATTCAGTCAGTAGCGTCAAACATTTCTGGTATATGAATAACATGATGTTTTTCAATGGCAAAAATCAATGAATATTGTAAATGCACAAACAGTAATTTCTCCGCATTGCAAGGTGCAATTCTGAAATTTTTTGCTTTTTCCTGCTCCTCTTAGCATGATAAAGAAGATTCAAAGAGAGTGAGATGCCAGCTCCTTTCATTCAGTCAGTAGCTTCAAACATTTCTGGTATATGAATAACATGATGTTTTTCAATGGCAAAAATCAATGAATATTGTAAATGCACAAACAGTAATTTCTCCGCATTGCAAGGTGCAATTCTGAAATTTTTTGCTTTTTCCTGCTCCTCTTAGCATGATAAAGAAGATTCAAAGAGAGTGAGATGCCAGCTCCTTTCATTCAGTCAGTAGCTTCAATCATTTCTGGATGTTTTTCAATGGCAAAAATCAATGAATATTGTAAATGCACAAACAGTAATTTCTCCGCATTGCAAGGTGCAATTCTGAAATTTTTTGCTTTTTCCTGCTCCTCTTAGCATGATAAAGAAGATTCAAAGAGAGTGAGATGTCAGCTCCTTTCATTCAGTCAGTAGCTTCAAACATTTCTGGTATATGAATAACATGATGTTTTTCAATGGCAAAAATCAATGAATATTGTAAATGCACAAACAGTAATTTCTCCGCATTGCAAGGTGCAATTCTGAAATTTTTTGCTTTTTCCTGCTCCTCTTAGCATGATAAAGAAGATTCAAAGAGAGTGAGATGCCAGCTCCTTTCATTCAGTCAGTAGCTTCAATCATTTCTGGATGTTTTTCAATGGCAAAAATCAATGAATATTGTAAATGCACAAACAGTAATTTCTCCGCATTGCAAGGTGCAATTCTGAAATTTTTTGATTTTTCCTGCTCCTCTTAGCATGATAAAGAAAATTCAAAGAGAGTGAGATGCCGGCTCCTTTCATTCAGTCAGTAGCTTCAATCATTTCTGGACGTTTTTCAATGGCAAAAATCAATGAATATTGTAAATGCACAAACAGTAATTTCTCCGCATTGCAAGGTGCAATTCTGAAATTTTTTGCTTTTTCCTGCTCCTCTTAGCATGATAAAGAAGATTCAAAGAGAGTGAGATGCCAGCTCCTTTCATTCAGTCAGTAGCTTCAAACATTTCTGGTATATGAATAACATGATGTTTTTCAATGGCAAAAATCAATGAATATTGTAAATGCACAAACAGTAATTTCTCCGCATTGCAAGGTGCAATTCTGAAATTTTTTGCTTTTTCCTGCTCCTCTTAGCATGATAAAGAAGATTCAAAGAGAGTGAGATGCCAGCTCCTTTCATTCAGTCAGTAGCTTCAAACATTTCTGGTATATGAATAACATGATGTTTTTCAATGGCAAAAATCAATGAATATTGTAAATGCACAAACAGTAATTTCTCCGCATTGCAAGGTGCAAGTCTGAAATTTTTTGCTTTTTCCTGCTCCTCTTAGCATGATAAAGAAGATTCAAAGACAGTGAGATGCCAGCTACTTTCATTCAGTCAGTAGCTTCAATCATTTCTGGACGTTTTTCAATGGTAAAAATCAATGAATATTGTAAATGCACAAACAGTAATTTCTCCACATTGCAAGGTGCAATTCTGAAATTTTTTGCTTTTTCCTGCTCCTCTTAGCATGATAAAGAAGATTCAAAGAGAGTGAGATGCCAGCTCCTTTCATTCAGTCAGTAGCTTCAAACATTTCTGGTATATGAATAACATGATGTTTTTCAATGGCAAAAATCAATGAATATTGTAAATGCACAAACAGTAATTTCTCCGCATTGCAAGGTGCAATTCTGAAATTTTTTGCTTTTTCCTGCTCCTCTTAGCATGATAAAGAAGATTCAAAGAGAGTGACATGCCAGCTCCTTTCATTCAGTCAGTAGCTTCAATCATTTCTGGATGTTTTTCAATGGCAAAAATCAATGAATATTGTAAATGCACAAACTGTAATTTCTCCGCATTGCAAGGTGCAATTCTGAAATTTTTTGCTTTTTCCTGCTCCTCTTAGTATGATAAAGAAGATTCAAAGAGAGTGAGATGCCAGCTCCTTTCATTCAGTCAGTAGCTTCAATCATTTCTGGACGTTTTTCAGTGGCAAAAATCAATGAATATTGTAAATGCACAAACAGTAATTTCTCCGCATTGCAAGGTGCAATTCTGAAATTTTTTGCTTTTTCCCGCTCCTCTTAGCATGATAAAGAAGATACAAAGAGAGTGATGTGCCAGCTCCTTTCATTCAGTCAGTAGCTTCAAACATTTCTGGTATATGAATAACATGTTTTTCAATGGCAAAAATCAATGAATATTGTAAATGCACAAACAGTAATTTCTCCGCATTGCAAGGTGCAATTCTGAAATTTTTTGATTTTTCCTGCTCCTCTTAGCATGATAAAGAAGATTCAAAGAGAGTGAGATGCCAGCTCCTTTCATTCAGTCAGTAGCTTCAATCATTTCTGGACGTTTTTCAATGGCAAAAATCAATGAATATTGTAAATGCACAAACAGTAATTTCTCCGCATTGCAAGGTGCAATTCTGAAATTTTTTGCTTTTTCCTGCTCCTCTTAGCATGATAAAGAAGATTCAAAGAGAGTGAGATGCCAGCTCCTTTCATTCAGTCAGTAGCTTCAAACATTTCTGGTATATGAATAACATGATGTTTTTCAATGGCAAAAATCAATGAATATTGTAAATGCACAAACAGTAATTTCTCCGCATTGCAAGGTGCAAGTCTGAAATTTTTTGCTTTTTCCTGCTCCTCTTAGCATGATAAAGAAGATTCAAAGAGAGTGAGATGCCAGTTACTTTCATTCAGTCAGTAGCTTCAATCATTTCTGGACGTTTTTCAATGGTAAAAATCAATGAATATTGTAAATGCACAAACAGTAATTTCTCCACATTGCAAGGTGCAATTCTGAAATTTTTTGCTTTTTCCTGCTCCTCTTAGCATGATAAAGAAGATTCAAAGAGAGTGAGATGCCAGCTCCTTTCATTCAGTCAGTAGCTTCAAACATTTCTGGTATATGAATAACATGATGTTTTTCAATGGCAAAAATCAATGAATATTGTAAATGCACAAACAGTAATTTCTCCGCATTGCAAGGTGCAATTCTGAAATTTTTTGCTTTTTCCTGCTCCTCTTAGCATGATAAAGAAGATTCAAAGAGAGTGAGATGCCAGCTCCTTTCATTCAGTCAGTAGCTTCAAACATTTCTGGTATATGAATAACATGATGTTTTTCAATGGCAAAAATCAATGAATATTGTAAATGCACAAACAGTAATTTCTCCGCATTGCAAGGTGCAATTCTGAAATTTTTTGCTTTTTCCTGCTCCTCTTAGCATGATAAAGAAGATTCAAAGAGAGTGAGATGCCAGCTCCTTTCATTCAGTCAGTAGCTTCAATCATTTCTGGATGTTTTTCAATGGCAAAAATCAATGAATATTGTAAATGCACAAACAGTAATTTCTCCGCATTGCAAGGTGCAATTCTGAAATTTTTTGCTTTTTCCTGCTCCTCTTAGCATGATAAAGAAGATTCAAAGAGAGTGAGATGTCAGCTCCTTTCATTCAGTCAGTAGCTTCAAACATTTCTGGTATATGAATAACATGATGTTTTTCAATGGCAAAAATCAATGAATATTGTAAATGCACAAACAGTAATTTCTCCGCATTGCAAGGTGCAATTCTGAAATTTTTTGCTTTTTCCTGCTCCTCTTAGCATGATAAAGAAGATTCAAAGAGAGTGAGATGCCAGCTCCTTTCATTCAGTCAGTAGCTTCAATCATTTCTGGATGTTTTTCAATGGCAAAAATCAATGAATATTGTAAATGCACAAACAGTAATTTCTCCGCATTGCAAGGTGCAATTCTGAAATTTTTTGCTTTTTCCTGCTCCTCTTAGCATGATAAAGAAGATTCAAAGAGAGTGAGATGCCAGCTCCTTTCGTTCAGTCAGTAGCTTCAATCATTTCTGGACGTTTTTCAATGGCAAAAATCATTGAATATTATAAATGCACAAACAGTAATTTCTCCGCATTGCAAGGTGCAATTCTGAAATTTTTTACTTTTTCCTGCTCCTCTTAGCATGGTAAAGAAGATTCAAAGAGAGTGAGATGCCAGCTCCTTTCATTCAGTCAGTAGCTTCAATCATTTCTGGTATATGAATAACATGATGTTTTTCAATGGCAAAAATCAATGAATATTGTAAATGCACAAACAGTAATTTCTCCGCATTGCAAGGTGCAATTCTGAAATTTTTTGCTTTTTCCTGCTCCTCTTAGCATGATAAAGAAGATTCAAAGAGAGTGAGATGCCAGCTCCTTTCATTCAGTCAGTAGCATCAATCATTTCTGGACGTTTTTCAATGGCAAAAATCAATGAATATTGTAAATGCACAAACTGTAATTTCTCCGCATTGCAAGGTGCAATTCTGAAATTTTTTGCTTTTTCCTGCTCCTCTTAGCATGATAAACAAGATTCAAAGAGAGTGAGATGCCAGTTCCTTTCATTCAGTCAGTAGCTTCAATCATTTCTGGATGTTTTTCAATGGCAAAAATCAATGAATATTGTAAATGCACAAACAGTAATTTCTCCGCATTGCAAGGTGCAATTCTGAAATTTTTTGCTTTTTCCTGCTCCTCTTAGCATGATAAAGAAGATTCAAAGAGAGTGAGATGCCAGCTCTTTTCATTCAGTCAGTAGCTTCAATCATTTCTGGACGTTTTTCAATGGCAAAAATCAATGAATATTGTAAATTCACAAACAGTAATTTCTCCGCATTGCAAGGTGCAATTCTGAAATTTTTTGCTTTTTCCTGCTCCTCTTAGCATGATAAAGAAGATTCAAAGAGAGTGAGATGCCAGCTCCTTTCATTCAGTCAGTAGCTTCAAACATTTCTGGTATATGAATAACATGATGTTTTTCAATGGCAAAAATCAATGAATATTGTAAATGCACAAACAGTAATTTCTCCGCATTGCAAGGTGCAATTCTGAAATTTTTTGCTTTTTCCTGCTCCTCTTAGCATGATAAAGAAGATTCAAAGAGAGTGAGATGCCAGCTCCTTTCGTTCAGTCAGTAGCTTCAATCATTTCTGGACGTTTTTCAATGGCAAAAATCATTGAATATTATAAATGCACAAACAGTAATTTCTCCGCATTGCAAGGTGCAATTCTGAAATTTTTTACTTTTTCCTGCTCCTCTTAGCATGATAAAGAAGATTCAAAGAGAGTGAGATGCCAGCTCCTTTCATTCAGTCAGTAGCTTCAATCATTTCTGGTATATGAATAACATGATGTTTTTCAATGGCAAAAATCAATGAATATTGTAAATGCACAAACAGTAATTTCTCCGCATTGCAAGGTGCAATTCTGAAATTTTTTGCTTTTTCCTGCTCCTCTTAGCATGATAAAGAAGATTCAAAGAGAGTGAGATGCCAGCTCCTTTCATTCAGTCAGTAGCTTCAATCATTTCTGGACGTTTTTCAATGGCAAAAATCAATGAATATTGTAAATGCACAAACAGTAATTTCTCCGCATTGCAAGGTGCAATTCTGAAATTTTTTGCTTTTTCCTGCTCCTCTTAGCATGATAAAGAAGATTCAAAGAGAGTGAGATGCCAGCTCCTTTCATTCAGTCAGTAGCTTCAATCATTTCTGGACGTTTTTCAATGGCAAAAATCAATGAATATTGTAAATGCACAAACAGTAATTTCTCCGCATTGCAAGGTGCAATTCTGAAATTTTTTGCTTTTTCCTGCTCCTCTTAGCATGATAAAGAAGATTCAAAGAGAGTGAGATGCCAGCTCCTTTCATTCAGTCAGTAGCTTCAATCATTTCTGGACGTTTTTCAATGGCAAAAATCAATGAATATTGTAAATGCACAAACAGTAATTTCTCCGCATTGCAAGGTGCAATTCTGAAATTTTTTACTTTTTCCTGCTCCTCTTAGCATGATAAAGAAGATTCAAAGAGAGTGAGATGCCAGCTCCTTTCATTCAGTCAGTAGCTTCAATCATTTCTGGTATATGAATAACATGATGTTTTTCAATCGCAAAAATCAATGAATATTGTAAATGCACAAACAGTAATTTCTCCGCATTGCAAGGTGCAATTCTGAAATTTTTTGCTTTTTCCTGCTCCGCTTAGCATGATAAAGAAGATTCAAAGAGAGTGAGATGCCAGCTCCTTTCATTCAGTCAGTAGCTTCAATCATTTCTGGATGTTTTTCAATGGCAAAAATCAATGAATATTGGAAATGCACAAACAGTAATTTCTCCGCATTGCAAGGTGCAATTCTGAAATTTTTTGCTTTTTCCTGCTCCTCTTAGCATGATAAAGAAGATTCAAAGAGAGTGAGATGCCAGCTCCTTTCCTTCAGTCAGTAGCTTCAATCATTTCTGGTATATGAATAACATGATGTTTTTCAATGGCAAAAATCAATGAATTTTGTAAATGCACAAACAGTAATTTCTCCGCATTGCAAAGCGCAATTCTGAATTTTTTTGCTTTTTCCTGCTCCTCTTAGCATGATAAAGAAGATTCAAAGAGAGTGAGATGCCAGCTCCTTTCGTTCAGTCAGTAGCTTCAATCATTTCTGGACATTTTTCAATGGCAAAAATCAATGAATATTGTAAATGCACAAACAGTAATTTCTCCGCATGGCAAGGTGCAATTCTGAAATTTTTTGCTTTTTCCTGCTCCTCTTAGCATGATAAAGAAGATTCAAAGAGAGTGAAATGCCAGCTCCTTTCATTCAGTCAGTAGCTTCAATCATTTCTGGACGTTTTTCAATGGCAAAAATCAATGAATATTGTAAATGCACAAACAGTAATTTCTCCGCATTGCAAGGTGCAATTCTGAAATTTTTTGCTTTTTCCTGCTCCTCTTAGCATGATAAAGAAGATTCAAAGAGAGTGAGATGCCAGCTCCTTTCATTCAGTCAGTAGCTTCAATCATTTCTGGACGTTTTTCAATGGCAAAAATCAATGAATATTGTAAATGCACAAACAGTAATTTCTCCGCATTGCAAGGTGCAATTCTGAAATTTTTTGCTTTTTCCTGCTCCTCTTAGCATGATAAAGAAGATTCAAAGAGAGTGAGATGCCAGCTCCTTTCCTTCAGTCAGTAGCGTCAATCATTTCTGGCATATGAATAACATGATGTTTTTCAATGGCAAAAATCAATGAATTTTGTAAATGCACAAACAGTAATTTCTCCGCATTGCAAGGCGCAATTCTGAAATTTTTTGCTTTTTCCTGCTCCTCTTAGCATGATAAAGAAGATTCAAAGAGAGTGAGATGCCAGCTCCTTTCATTCAGTCAGTAGCTTCAATCATTTCTGGACATTTTTCAATGGCAAAAATCAATGAATATTGTAAATGCACAAACAGTAATTTCTCCGCATTGCAAGGTGCAATTCTGAAATTTTTTGCTTTTTCCTGCTCCTCTTAGCATGATAAAGAAGATTCAAAGAGAGTGAGATGACAGCTCCTTTCATTCAGTCAGTAGCTTCAATCATTTCTGGACGTTTTTCAATGGCAAAAATCAATGAATATTGTAAATGCACAAACAGTAATTTCTCCGCATTGCAAGGTGCAATTCTGAAATTTTTCCTTTTTCCTGCTCCTCTTAGCATGATAAAGAAGATTCAAAGAGAGTGAGGTGCCAGCTCCTTTCATTCAGTCAGGAGCTTCAAACATTTCTGGTATATGAATAACATGTTTTTCAATGGCAAAAATCAATGAATATTGTAAATGCACAAACAGTAATTTCTCCGCATTGCAAGGTGCAATTCTGAAATTTTTTGCTTTTTCCTGCTCCTCTTAGCATGATAAAGAAGATTCAAAGAGAGTGAGATGCCAGCTCCTTTCATTCAGTCAGTAGCTTCAAACATTTCTGGACGTTTTTCAATGGCAAAAATCAATGAATATTGTAAATGCACAAACAGTAATTTCTCCGCATTGCAAGGTGCAATTCTGAAATTTTTTGTTTTTTCCTGCTCCTCTTAGCATGATAAAGAAGATTCAAAGAGAGTGAGATGCCAGCTCCTTTCATTCAGTCAGTAGCTTCAATCATTTCTGGACGTTTTTCAATGGCAAAAATCAATGAATATTGTAAATGCACAAACAGTAATTTCTCCGCATTGCAAGGTGCAATTCTGAAATTTTTTGCTTTTTCCTGCTCCTCTTAGCATGATAAACAAGATTCAAAGAGAGTGAGATGTCAGCTCCTTTCATTCAGTCAGTAGCTTCAATCATTTCTGGATGTTTTTCAATGGCAAAAATCATTGAATATTGTAAATGCACAAACAGTAATTTCTCCGCATTGCAAGGTGCAATTCTGAAATTTTTTACTTTTTCCTGCTCCTCTTAGCATGATAAAGAAGATTCAAAGAGAGTGAGATGCCAGCTCCTTTCATTCACTCAGTAGCTTCAATCATTTCTGGTATATGAATAACATGATGTTTTTCAATCGCAAAAATCAATGAATATTGTAAATGCACAAACAGTAATTTCTCCGCATTGCAAGGTGCAATTCTGAAATTTTTTGCTTTTTCCTGCTCCTCTTAGCATGATAAAGAAGATTCAAAGAGAGTGAGATGCCAGCTCCTTTCATTCAGTCAGTAGCTTCAATCATTTCTGGATGTTTTTCAATGGCAAAAATCAATGAATATTGTAAATGCACAAACAGTAATTTCTCCGCATTGCAAGGTGCAATTCTGAAATTTTTTGCTTTTTCCTGCTCCTCTTAGCATGATAAAGAAGATTCAAAGAGAGTGAGATGCCAGCTCCTTTCCTTCAGTCAGTAGCTTCAATCATTTCTGGTATATGAATAACATGATGTTTTTCAATGGCAAAAATCAATGAATTTTGTAAATGCACAAACATTAATTTCTCCGCATTGCAAGGCGCAATTCTGAAATTTTTTGCTTTTTCCTGCTCCTCTTAGCATGATAAAGAAGATTCAAAGAGAGTGAGATGCCAGCTCCTTTCATTCAGTCAGTAGCTTCAATCATTTCTGGACATTTTTCAATGGCAAAAATCAATGAATATTGTAAATGCACAAACAGTAATTTCTCCGCATTGCAAGGTGCAATTCTGAAATTTTTTGCTTTTTCCTGCTCCTCTTAGCATGATAAAGAAGATTCAAAGAGAGTGAGATGCCAGCTCCTTTCATTCAGTCAGTAGCTTCAATCATTTCTGGACGTTTTTCAATGGCAAAAATCAATGAATATTGTAAATGCACAAACAGTAATTTCTCCGCATTGCAAGGTGCAATTCTGAAATTTTTTGCTTTTTCCTGCTCCTCTTAGCATGCTAAAGAATATTCAAAGAGAGTGAGATGCCAGCTCCTTTCATTCAGTCAGTACCTTCAATCATTTCTGGACGTTTTTCAATGGCAAAAATCAATGAATATTGTAAATGCACAAACAGTAATTTCTCCGCATTGCAAGGTGCAATTCTGAAATTTTTTGCTTTTTCCTGCTCCTCTTAGCATGATAAAGAAGATTCAAAGAGAGTGAGATGCCAGCTCCTTTCATTCAGTCAGTAGCTTCAATCATTTCTGGACGTTTTTCAATGGCAAAAATCAATGAATATTGTAAATGCACAAACTGTAATTTCTCCGCATTGCAAGGTGCAATTCTGAAATTTTTTGCTTTTTCCTGCTCCTCTTAGCATGATAAAGAAGATTCAAAGAGAGTGAGATGCCAGCTCCTTTCATTCAGTCAGTAGCTTCAATCATTTCTGGTATATGAATAACATGATGTTTTTCAATAGCAAAAATCAATGAATATTGTAAATGCACAAACAGTAATTTCTCCGCATTGCAAGGTGCAATTCTGAAATTTTTTGCTTTTTCCTGCTCCTCTTAGCATGATAAAGAAGATTCAAAGAGAGTGAGATGCCAGCTCCTTTCATTCAGTCAGTAGCTTCAATCATTTCTGGACGTTTTTCAATGGCAAAAATCAATGAATATTGTAAATGCACAAACAGTAATTTCTCCGCATTGCAAGGTGCAATTCTGAAATTTTTTGCTTTTTCCTGCTCCTCTTAGCATGATAAACAAGATTCAAAGAGAGTGAGATGCCAGCTCCTTTCATTCAGTCAGTAGCTTCAATCATTTCTGGACGTTTTTCAATGGCAAAAATCATTGAATATTGTAAATGCACAAACAGTAATTTCTCCGCATTGCAAGGTGCAATTCTGAAATTTTTTACTTTTTCCTGCTCCTCTTAGCATGATAAAGAAGATTCAAAGAGAGTGAGATGCCAGCTCCTTTCATTCAGTCTGTAGCTTCAATCATTTCTGGTATATTAATAACATGATGTTTTTCAATCGCAAAAATCAATGAATATTGTAAATGCACAAACAGTAATTTCTCCGCATTGCAAGGTGCAATTCTGAAATTTTTTGCTTTTTCCTGCTCCTCTTAGCATGATAAAGAAGATTCAAAGAGAGTGAGATGCCAGCTCCTTTCATTCAGTCAGTAGCTTCAATCATTTCTGGACGTTTTTCAATGGCAAAAATCAATGAATATTGTAAATGCACAAACAGTAATTTCTCCGCATTGCAAGGTGCAATTCTGAAATTTTTTGCTTTTTCCTGCTCCTCTTAGCATGATAAAGTAGTTTCAAAGAGAGTGAGATGCCAGCTCCTTTCATTCAGTCAGTAGCTTCAATCATTTCTGGTATATGAATAACATGATGTTTTTCAATGGCAAAAATCAATGAATATTGTAAATGCACAAACAGTAATTTCTCCGCATTGCAAGGTGCAATTCTGAAATTTTTTGCTTTTTCCTGCTCCTCTTAGCATGATAAAGAAGATTCAAAGAGAGTGAGATGCCAGCTCCTTTCATTCAGTCAGTAGCTTCAATCATTTCTGGACGTTTTTCCATGGCAAAAATCAATGAATATTGTAAATGCACAAACAGTAATTTCTCCGCATTGCAAGGTGCAATTCTGAAATTTTTTGCTTTTTCCTGCTCCTCTTAGCATGATAAAGAAGATTCAAAGAGAGTGAGATGCCAGCTCCTTTCATTCAGTCAGTAGCTTCAATCATTTCTGGACGTTTTTCAATGGTAAAAATCAATGAATATTGTAAATGCACAAACAGTAATTTCTCCACATTGCAAGGTGCAATTCTGAAATTTTTTGCTTTTTCCTGCTCCTCTTAGCATGATAAAGAAGATTCAAAGAGAGTGAGATGCCAGCTCCTTTAATTCAGTCAGTAGCTTCAAACATTTCTGGTATATGAATAACATGATGTTTTTCAATGGCAAAAATCAATGAATATTGTAAATGCACAAACAGTAATTTCTCCGCATTGCAAGGAGCAAGTCTGAAATTTTTTGCTTTTTCCTGCTCCTCTTAGCATGATAAAGAAGATTCAAAGAGAGTGAGATGCCAGCTACTTTCATTCAGTCAGTAGCTTCAATCATTTCTGGACGTTTTTCAATGGTAAAAATCAATGAATATTGTAAATGCACAAACAGTAATTTCTCCACATTGCAAGGTGCAATTCTGAAATTTTTTGCTTTTTCCTGCTCCTCTTAGCATGATAAAGAAGATTCAAAGAGAGTGAGATGCCAACTCCTTTCATTCAGTCAGTAGCTTCAAACATTTCTGGTATATGAATAACATGATGTTTTTCAATGGCAAAAATCAATGAATATTGTAAATGCACAAACAGTAATTTCTCCGCATTGCAAGGTGCAATTCTGAAATTTTTTGCTTTTTCCTGCTCCTCTTAGCATGATAAAGAAGATTCAAAGAGAGTGAGATGCCAGCTCCTTTCATTCAGTCAGTAGCTTCAATCATTTCTGGACGTTTTTCAATGGCAAAAATCAATGAATATTGTAAATGCACAAACAGTAATTTCTCCGCATTGCAAGGTGCAATTCTGAAATTTTTTGCTTTTTCCTGCTCCTCTTAGCATGATAAAGAAGATTCAAAGAGAGTGAGATGCCAGCTCCTTTCATTCAGTCAGTACCTTCAATCATTTCTGGACGTTTTTCAATGGCAAAAATCAATGAATATTGTAAATGCACAAACAGTAATTTCTCCGCATTGCAAGGTGCAATTCTGAAATTTTTTGCTTTTTCCCGCTCCTCTTAGCATGATAAAGAAGATTCAAAGAGAGTGAGGTGCCAGCTCCTTTCATTCAGTCAGTAGCTTCAAACATTTCTGGTATATGAATAACATGTTTTTCAATGGCAAAAATCAATGAATATTGTAAATGCACAAACAGTAATTTCTCCGCATTGCAAGGTGCAATTCTGAAATTTTTTGCTTTTTCCTGCTCCTCTTAGCATGATAAAGAAGATTCAAAGAGAGTGAGATGCCAGCTCCTTTCATTCAGTCAGTAGCTTCAATCATTTCTGGACGTTTTTCAATGGCAAAAATCAATGAATATTGTAAATGCACAAACAGTAATTTCTCCGCATTGCAAGGTGCAATTCTGAAATTTTTTGCTTTTTCCTGCTCCTCTTAGCATGATAAAGAAGATTCAAAGAGAGTGAGATGCCAGCTCCTTTCATTCAGTCAGTAGCTTCAATCATTTCTGGACGTTTTTCAATGGCAAAAATCAATGAATATTGTAAATGCACAAACAGTAATTTCTCCGCATTGCAAGGTGCAATTCAGAAATTTTTTGCTTTTTCCTGCTCCTCTTAGCATGATAAAGAAGATTCAAAGAGAGTGAGATGCCAGCTCCTTTGATTCAGTCAGTAGCTTCAAACATTTCTGGTATATGAATAACATGATGTTTTTCAATGGCAAAAATCAATGAATATTGTAAATGCACAAACAGTAATTTCTCCGCATTGCAAGGTGCAAGTCTGAAATTTTTTGCTTTTTCCTGCTCCTCTTAGCATGATAAAGAAGATTCAAAGAGAGTGAGATGCCAGCTACTTTCATTCAGTCAGTAGCTTCAATCATTTCTGGACGTTTTTCAATGGTAAAAATCAATGAATATTGTAAATGCACAAACAGTAATTTCTCCACATTGCAAGGTGCAATTCTGAAATTTTTTGCTTTTTCCTGCTCCTCTTAGCATGATAAAGAAGATTCAAAGAGAGTGAGATGCCAGCTCCTTTCATTCAGTCAGTAGCTTCAAACATTTCTGGTATATGAATAACATGATGTTTTTCAATGGCAAAAATCAATGAATATTGTAAATGCACAAACAGTAATTTCTCCGCATTGCAAGGTGCAAGTCTGAAATTTTTTGCTTTTTCCTGCTCCTCTTAGCATGATAAAGAAGATTCAAAGAGAGTGAGATGCCAGCTACTTTCATTCAGTCAGTAGCTTCAATCATTTCTGGACGTTTTTCAATGGTAAAAATCAATGAATATTGTAAATGCACAAACAGTAATTTCTCCACATTGCAAGGTGCAATTCTGAAATTTTTTGCTTTTTCCTGCTCCTCTTAGCATGATAAAGAAGATTCAAAGAGAGTGAGATGCCAGCTCCTTTCATTCAGTCAGTAGCTTCAAACATTTCTGGTATATGAATAACATGATGTTTTTCAATGGCAAAAATCAATGAATATTGTAAATGCACAAACAGTAATTTCTCCACATTGCAAGGTGCAATTCTGAAATTTTTTGCTTTTTCCTGCTCCTCTTAGCATGATAAAGAAGATTCAAAGAGAGTGAGATGCCAGCTCCTTTCATTCAGTCAGTAGCTTCAAACATTTCTGGTATATGAATAACATGATGTTTTTCAATGGCAAAAATCAATGAATATTGTAAATGCACAAACAGTAATTTCTCCGCATTGCAAGGTGCAATTCTGAAATTTTTTGCTTTTTCCTGCTCCTCTTAGCATGATAAAGAAGATTCAAAGAGAGTGAGATGCCAGCTCCTTTCATTCAGTCAGTAGCTTCAATCATTTCTGGACGTTTTTCAATGGCAAAAATCAATGAATATTGTAAATGCACAAACAGTAATTTCTCCGCATTGCAAGGTGCAATTCTGAAATTTTTTGCTTTTTCCTGCTCCTCTTAGCATGATAAAGAAGATTCAAAGAGAGTAAGATGTCAGCTCCTTTCATTCAGTCAGTAGCTTCAAACATTTCTGGTATATGAATAACATGATGTTTTTCAATGGCAAAAATCAATGAATATTGTAAATGCACAAACAGTAATTTCTCCGCATTGCAAGGTGCAATTCTGAAATTTTTTGCTTTTTCCTGCTCCTCTTAGCATGATAAAGAAGATTCAAAGAGAGTGAGATGCCAGCTCCTTTCATTCAGTCAGTAGCTTCAATCATTTCTGGACGTTTTTCAATGGCAAAAATCAATGAATATTGTAAATGCACAAACAGTAATTTCTCCGCATTGCAAGGTGCAATTCTGAAATTTTTTGCTTTTTCCTGCTCCTCTTAGCATGATAAAGAGGATTCAAAGAGAGTGAGATGCCAGCTCCTTTCATTCAGTCAGTAGCTTCAATCATTTCTGGACGTTTTTCAATGGCAAAAATCAATGAATATTGTAAATGCACAAACAGTAATTTCTCCGCATTGCAAGGTGCAATTCTGAAATTTTTTGCTTTTTCCTGCTCCTCTTAGCATGATAAAGAAGATTCAAAGAGAGTGAGATGCCAGCTCCTTTCATTCAGTCAGTAGCTTCAAACATTTCTGGTATATGAATAACATGATGTTTTTCAATGGCAAAAATCAATGAATATTGTAAATGCACAAACAGTAATTTCTCCGCATTGCAAGGTGCAAGTCTGAAATTTTTTGCTTTTTCCTGCTCCTCTTAGCATGATAAAGAAGATTCAAAGAGAGTGAGATGCCAGTTACTTTCATTCAGTCAGTAGCTTCAATCATTTCTGGACGTTTTTCAATGGTAAAAATCAATGAATATTGTAAATGCACAAACAGTAATTTCTCCACATTGCAATGTGCAATTCTAAAATTTTTTGCTTTTTCCTGCTCCTCTTAGCATGATAAAGAAGATTCAAAGAGAGTGAGATGCCTGCTCCTTTCATTCAGTCAGTAGCTTCAAACATTTCTGGTATATGAATAACATGATGTTTTTCAATGGCAAAAATCAATGAATATTGTAAATGCACAAACAGTAATTTCTCCGCATTGCAAGGTGCAATTCTGAAATTTTTTGCTTTTTCCTGCTCCTCTTAGCATGATAAAGAAGATTCAAAGAGAGTGAGATGCCAACTCCTTTCATTCAGTCAGTAGCTTCAAACATTTCTGGTATATGAATAACATGATGTTTTTCAATGGCAAAAATCAATGAATATTGTAAATGCACAAACAGTAATTTCTCCGCATTGCAAGGTGCAATTCTGAAATTTTTTGCTTTTTCCTGCTCCTCTTAGCATGATAAAGAAGATTCAAAGAGAGTGAGATGCCAGCTCCTTTCTTTCAGTCAGTAGCTTCAATCATTTCTGGACGTTTTTCAATGGCAAAAATCAATGAATATTGTAAATGCACAAACAGTAATTTCTCCGCATTGCAAGGTGCAATTCTGAAATTTTTTGCTTTTTCCTGCTCCTCTTAGCATGATAAAGAAGATTCAAAGAGAGTGAGATGCCAGCTCCTTTCATTCAGTCAGTACCTTCAATCATTTCTGGACGTTTTTCAATGGCAAAAATCAATGAATATTGTAAATGCACAAACAGTAATTTCTCCGCATTGCAAGGTGCAATTCTGAAATTTTTTGCTTTTTCCCGCTCCTCTTAGCATGATAAAGAAGATTCAAAGAGAGTGAGGTGCCAGCTCCTTTCATTCAGTCAGTAGCTTCAAACATTTCTGGTATATGAATAACATGTTTTTCAATGGCAAAAATCAATGAATATTGTAAATGCACAAACAGTAATTTCTCCGCATTGCAAGGTGCAATTCTGAAATTTTTTGCTTTTTCCTGCTCCTCTTAGCATGATAAAGAAGATTCAAAGAGAGTGAGATGCCAGCTCCTTTCATTCAATCAGTAGCTTCAATCATTTCTGGACGTTTTTCAATGGCAAAAATCAATGAATATTGTATATGCACAAACAGTAATTTCTCCGCATTGCAAGGTGCAATTCTGAAATTTTTTGCTTTTTCCTGCTCCTCTTAGCATGATAAAGAAGATTCAAAGAGAGTGAGGTGCCAGCTCCTTTCATTCAGTCAGTAGCTTCAAACATTTCTGGTATATGAATAACATGTTTTTCAATGGCAAAAATCAATGAATATTGTAAATGCACAAACAGTAATTTCTCCGCATTGCAAGGTGCAATTCTGAAATTTTTTGCTTTTTCCTGCTCCTCTTAGCATGATAAAGAAGATTCAAAGAGAGTGAGATGCCAGCTCCTTTCATTCAGTCTGTAGCTTCAATCATTTCTGGTATATTAATAACATGATGTTTTTCAATCGCAAAAATCAATGAATATTGTAAATGCACAAACAGTAATTTCTCCGCATTGCAAGGTGCAATTCTGAAATTTTTTGCTTTTTCCTGCTCCTCTTAGCATGATAAAGAAGATTCAAAGAGAGTGAGATGCCAGCTCCTTTCATTCAGTCAGTAGCTTCAATCATTTCTGGACGTTTTTCAATGGCAAAAATCAATGAATATTGTAAATGCACAAACAGTAATTTCTCCGCATTGCAAGGTGCAATTCTGAAATTTTTTGCTTTTTCCTGCTCCTCTTAGCATGATAAAGAAGATTCAAAGAGAGTGAGATGCCAGCTCCTTTCATTCAGTCAGTAGCTTCAATCATTTCTGGTATATGAATAACATGATGTTTTTCAATGGCAAAAATCAATGAATATTGTAAATGCACAAACAGTAATTTCTCCGCATTGCAAGGTGCAATTCTGAAATTTTTTGCTTTTTCCTGCTCCTCTTAGCATGATAAAGAAGATTCAAAGAGAGTGAGATGCCAGCTCCTTTCATTCAGTCAGTAGCTTCAATCATTTCTGGACGTTTTTCCATGGCAAAAATCAATGAATATTGTAAATGCACAAACAGTAATTTCTCCGCATTGCAAGGTGCAATTCTGAAATTTTTTGCTTTTTCCTGCTCCTCTTAGCATGATAAAGAAGATTCAAAGAGAGTGAGATGCCAGCTCCTTTCATTCAGTCAGTAGCTTCAATCATTTCTGGACGTTTTTCAATGGTAAAAATCAATGAATATTGTAAATGCACAAACAGTAATTTCTCCACATTGCAAGGTGCAATTCTGAAATTTTTTGCTTTTTCCTGCTCCTCTTAGCATGATAAAGAAGATTCAAAGAGAGTGAGATGCCAGCTCCTTTCATTCAGTCAGTAGCTTCAAACATTTCTGGTATATGAATAACATGATGTTTTTCAATGGCAAAAATCAATGAATATTGTAAATGCACAAACAGTAATTTCTCCGCATTGCAAGGTGCAAGTCTGAAATTTTTTGCTTTTTCCTGCTCCTCTTAGCATGATAAAGAAGATTCAAAGAGAGTGAGATGCCAGCTACTTTCATTCAGTCAGTAGCTTCAATCATTTCTGGACGTTTTTCAATGGTAAAAATCAATGAATATTGTAAATGCACAAACAGTAATTTCTCCACATTGCAAGGTGCAATTCTGAAATTTTTTGCTTTTTCCTGCTCCTCTTAGCATGATAAAGAAGATTCAAAGAGAGTGAGATGCCAACTCCTTTCATTCAGTCAGTAGCTTCAAACATTTCTGGTATATGAATAACATGATGTTTTTCAATGGCAAAAATCAATGAATATTGTAAATGCACAAACAGTAATTTCTCCGCATTGCAAGGTGCAATTCTGAAATTTTTTGCTTTTTCCTGCTCCTCTTAGCATGATAAAGAAGATTCAAAGAGAGTGAGATGCCAGCTCCTTTCATTCAGTCAGTAGCTTCAATCATTTCTGGACGTTTTTCAATGGCAAAAATCAATGAATATTGTAAATGCACAAACAGTAATTTCTCCGCATTGCAAGGTGCAATTCTGAAATTTTTTGCTTTTTCCTGCTCCTCTTAGCATGATAAAGAAGATTCAAAGAGAGTGAGATGCCAGCTCCTTTCATTCAGTCAGTACCTTCAATCATTTCTGGACGTTTTTCAATGGCAAAAATCAATGAATATTGTAAATGCACAAACAGTAATTTCTCCGCATTGCAAGGTGCAATTCTGAAATTTTTTGCTTTTTCCCGCTCCTCTTAGCATGATAAAGAAGATTCAAAGAGAGTGAGGTGCCAGCTCCTTTCATTCAGTCAGTAGCTTCAAACATTTCTGGTATATGAATAACATGTTTTTCAATGGCAAAAATCAATGAATATTGTAAATGCACAAACAGTAATTTCTCCGCATTGCAAGGTGCAATTCTGAAATTTTTTGCTTTTTCCTGCTCCTCTTAGCATGATAAAGAAGATTCAAAGAGAGTGAGATGCCAGCTCCTTTCATTCAGTCAGTAGCTTCAATCATTTCTGGACGTTTTTCAATGGCAAAAATCAATGAATATTGTAAATGCACAAACAGTAATTTCTCCGCATTGCAAGGTGCAATTCTGAAATTTTTTGCTTTTTCCTGCTCCTCTTAGCATGATAAAGAAGATTCAAAGAGAGTGAGATGCCAGCTCCTTTCATTCAGTCAGTAGCTTCAATCATTTCTGGACGTTTTTCAATGGCAAAAATCAATGAATATTGTAAATGCACAATCAGTAATTTCTCCGCATTGCAAGGTGCAATTCTGAAATTTTTTGCTTTTTCCTGCTCCTCTTAGCATGATAAAGAAGATTCAAAGAGAGTGAGATGCCAGCTCCTTTGATTCAGTCAGTAGCTTCAAACATTTCTGGTATATGAATAACATGATGTTTTTCAATGGCAAAAATCAATGAATATTGTAAATGCACAAACAGTAATTTCTCCGCATTGCAAGGTGCAAGTCTGAAATTTTTTGCTTTTTCCTGCTCCTCTTAGCATGATAAAGAAGATTCAAAGAGAGTGAGATGCCAGCTACTTTCATTCAGTCAGTAGCTTCAATCATTTCTGGACGTTTTTCAATGGTAAAAATCAATGAATATTGTAAATGCACAAACAGTAATTTCTCCACATTGCAAGGTGCAATTCTGAAATTTTTTGCTTTTTCCTGCTCCTCTTAGCATGATAAAGAAGATTCAAAGAGAGTGAGATGCCAGCTCCTTTCATTCAGTCAGTAGCTTCAAACATTTCTGGTATATGAATAACATGATGTTTTTCAATGGCAAAAATCAATGAATATTGTAAATGCACAAACAGTAATTTCTCCGCATTGCAAGGTGCAAGTCTGAAATTTTTTGCTTTTTCCTGCTCCTCTTAGCATGATAAAGAAGATTCAAAGAGAGTGAGATGCCAGCTACTTTCATTCAGTCAGTAGCTTCAATCATTTCTGGACGTTTTTCAATGGTAAAAATCAATGAATATTGTAAATGCACAAACAGTAATTTCTCCACATTGCAAGGTGCAATTCTGAAATTTTTTGCTTTTTCCTGCTCCTCTTAGCATGATAAAGAAGATTCAAAGAGAGTGAGATGCCAGCTCCTTTCATTCAGTCAGTAGCTTCAAACATTTCTGGTATATGAATAACATGATGTTTTTCAATGGCAAAAATCAATGAATATTGTAAATGCACAAACAGTAATTTCTCCACATTGCAAGGTGCAATTCTGAAATTTTTTGCTTTTTCCTGCTCCTCTTAGCATGATAAAGAAGATTCAAAGAGAGTGAGATGCCAGCTCCTTTCATTCAGTCAGTAGCTTCAAACATTTCTGGTATATGAATAACATGATGTTTTTCAATGGCAAAAATCAATGAATATTGTAAATGCACAAACAGTAATTTCTCCGCATTGCAAGGTGCAATTCTGAAATTTTTTGCTTTTTCCTGCTCCTCTTAGCATGATAAAGAAGATTCAAAGAGAGTGAGATGCCAGCTCCTTTCATTCAGTCAGTAGCTTCAATCATTTCTGGACGTTTTTCAATGGCAAAAATCAATGAATATTGTAAATGCACAAACAGTAATTTCTCCGCATTGCAAGGTGCAATTCTGAAATTTTTTGCTTTTTCCTGCTCCTCTTAGCATGATAAAGAAGATTCAAAGAGAGTGAGATGTCAGCTCCTTTCATTCAGTCAGTAGCTTCAAACATTTCTGGTATATGAATAACATGATGTTTTTCAATGGCAAAAATCAATGAATATTGTAAATGCACAAACAGTAATTTCTCCGCATTGCAAGGTGCAATTCTGAAATTTTTTGCTTTTTCCTGCTCCTCTTAGCATGATAAAGAAGATTCAAAGAGAGTGAGATGCCAGCTCCTTTCATTCAGTCAGTAGCTTCAATCATTTCTGGACGTTTTTCAATGGCAAAAATCAATGAATATTGTAAATGCACAAACAGTAATTTCTCCGCATTGCAAGGTGCAATTCTGAAATTTTTTGCTTTTTCCTGCTCCTCTTAGCATGATAAAGAGGATTCAAAGAGAGTGAGATGCCAGCTCCTTTCATTCAGTCAGTAGCTTCAATCATTTCTGGACGTTTTTCAATGGCAAAAATCAATGAATATTGTAAATGCACAAACAGTAATTTCTCCGCATTGCAAGGTGCAATTCTGAAATTTTTTGCTTTTTCCTGCTCCTCTTAGCATGATAAAGAAGATTCAAAGAGAGTGAGATGCCAGCTCCTTTCATTCAGTCAGTAGCTTCAAACATTTCTGGTATATGAATAACATGATGTTTTTCAATGGCAAAAATCAATGAATATTGTAAATGCACAAACAGTAATTTCTCCGCATTGCAAGGTGCAAGTCTGAAATTTTTTGCTTTTTCCTGCTCCTCTTAGCATGATAAAGAAGATTCAAAGAGAGTGAGATGCCAGCTACTTTCATTCAGTCAGTAGCTTCAATCATTTCTGGACGTTTTTCAATGGTAAAAATCAATGAATATTGGAAATGCACAAACAGTAATTTCTCCACATTGCAATGTGCAATTCTAAAATTTTTTGCTTTTTCCTGCTCCTCTTAGCATGATAAAGAAGATTCAAAGAGAGTGAGATGCCTGCTCCTTTCATTCAGTCAGTAGCTTCAAACATTTCTGGTATATGAATAACATGATGTTTTTCAATGGCAAAAATCAATGAATATTGTAAATGCACAAACAGTAATTTCTCCGCATTGCAAGGTGCAATTCTGAAATTTTTTGCTTTTTCCTGCTCCTCTTAGCATGATAAAGAAGATTCAAAGAGAGTGAGATGCCAACTCCTTTCATTCAGTCAGTAGCTTCAAACATTTCTGGTATATGAATAACATGATGTTTTTCAATGGCAAAAATCAATGAATATTGTAAATGCACAAACAGTAATTTCTCCGCATTGCAAGGTGCAATTCTGAAATTTTTTGCTTTTTCCTGCTCCTCTTAGCATGATAAAGAAGATTCAAAGAGAGTGAGATGCCAGCTCCTTTCATTCAGTCAGTAGCTTCAATCATTTCTGGACGTTTTTCAATGGCAAAAATCAATGAATATTGTAAATGCACAAACAGTAATTTCTCCGCATTGCAAGGTGCAATTCTGAAATTTTTTGCTTTTTCCTGCTCCTCTTAGCATGATAAAGAAGATTCAAAGAGAGTGAGATGCCAGCTCCTTTCATTCAGTCAGTACCTTCAATCATTTCTGGACGTTTTTCAATGGCAAAAATCAATGAATATTGTAAATGCACAAACAGTAATTTCTCCGCATTGCAAGGTGCAATTCTGAAATTTTTTGCTTTTTCCCGCTCCTCTTAGCATGATAAAGAAGATTCAAAGAGAGTGAGGTGCCAGCTCCTTTCATTCAGTCAGTAGCTTCAAACATTTCTGGTATATGAATAACATGTTTTTCAATGGCAAAAATCAATGAATATTGTAAATGCACAAACAGTAATTTCTCCGCATTGCAAGGTGCAATTCTGAAATTTTTTGCTTTTTCCTGCTCCTCTTAGCATGATAAAGAAGATTCAAAGAGAGTGAGATGCCAGCTCCTTTCATTCAATCAGTAGCTTCAATCATTTCTGGACGTTTTTCAATGGCAAAAATCAATGAATATTGTATATGCACAAACAGTAATTTCTCCGCATTGCAAGGTGCAATTCTGAAATTTTTTGCTTTTTCCTGCTCCTCTTAGCATGATAAAGAAGATTCAAAGAGAGTGAGGTGCCAGCTCCTTTCATTCAGTCAGTAGCTTCAAACATTTCTGGTATATGAATAACATGTTTTTCAATGGCAAAAATCAATGAATATTGTAAATGCACAAACAGTAATTTCTCCGCATTGCAAGGTGCAATTCTGAAATTTTTTGCTTTTTCCTGCTCCTCTTAGCATGATAAAGAAGATTCAAAGAGAGTGAGATGCCAGCTCCTTTCATTCAGTCAGTAGCTTCAATCATTTCTGGACGTTTTTCAATGGCAAAAATCAATGAATATTGTAAATGCACAAACAGTAATTTCTCCGCATTGCAAGGTGCAATTCTGAAATTTTTTGCTTTTTCCTGCTCCTCTTAGCATGATAAAGAAGATTCAAAGAGAGTGAGATGCCAGCTCCTTTCGTTCAGTCAGTAGCTTCAATCATTTCTGGACGTTTTTCAATGGCAAAAATCATTGAATATTATAAATGCACAAACAGTAATTTCTCCGCATAGCAAGGTGCAATTCTGAAATTTTTTACTTTTTCCTGCTCCTCTTAGCATGATAAAGAAGATTCAAAGAGAGTGAGATGCCAGCTCCTTTCATTCAGTCAGTAGCTTCAATCATTTCTGGTATATGAATAACATGATATTTTTCAATGGCAAAAATCAATGAATATTGTAAATGCACAAACAGTAATTTCTCCGCATTGCAAGGTGCAATTCTGAAATTTTTTGCTTTTTCCTGCTCCTCTTAGCATGATAAAGAAGATTCAAAGAGAGTGAGATGCCAGCTCCTTTCATTCAGTCAGTAGCTTCAATCATTTCTGGACGTTTTTCAATGGCAAAAATCAATGAATATTGTAAATGCACAAACAGTAATTTCTCCGCATTGCAAGGTGCAATTCTGAAATTTTTTGGTTTTTCCTGCTCCTCTTAGCATGATAAAGAAGATTCAAAGAGAGTGAGATGCCAGCTACTTTCATTCAGTCAGTAGCTTCAAACATTTCTGGTATATGAATAACATAATGTTTTTCAATGGCAAAAATCAATGAATATTGTAAATGCACAAACAGTAATTTCTCCGCATTGCAAGGTGCAAGTCTGAAATTTTTTGCTTTTTCCTGCTCCTCTTAGCATGATAAAGAAGATTCAAAGAGAGTGAGATGCCAGCTACTTTCATTCAGTCAGTAGCTTCAATCATTTCTGGACGTTTTTCAATGGTAAAAATCAATGAATATTGTAAATGCACAAACAGTAATTTCTCCACATTGCAAGGTGCAATTCTGAAATTTTTTGCTTTTTCCTGCTCCTCTTAGCATGATAAAGAAGATTCAAATAGAGTGAGATGCCAGCTCCTTTCATTCAGTCAGTAGCTTCAAACATTTCTGGTATATGAATAACATGATGTTTTTCAATGGCAAAAATAAATGAATATTGTAAATGCACAAACAGTAATTTCTCCGCATTGCAAGGTGCAATTCTGAAATTTTTTGCTTTTTCCTGCTCCTCTTAGCATGATAAAGAACATTCAAAGAGAGTGAGATGCCAGCTCCTTTCATTCAGTCAGTAGCTTCAATCATTTCTGGATGTTTTTCAATGGCAAAAATCAATGAATATTGTAAATGCACAAACTGTAATTTCTCCGCATTGCAAGGTGCAATTCTGAAATTTTTTGCTTTTTCCTGCTCCTCTTAGCATGATAAAGAAGATTCAAAGAGAGTGAGATGCCAGCTCCTTTCATTCAGTCAGTAGCTTCAATCATTTCTGGACGTTTTTCAATGGCAAAAATCAATGAATATTGTAAATGCACAAACAGTAATTTCTCCGCATTGCAAGGTGCAATTCTGAAATTTTTTGCTTTTTCCTGCTCCTCTTAGCATGATAAAGAAGATTCAAAGAGAGTGAGATGCCAGCTCCTTTCATTCAGTCAGTACCTTCAATCATTTCTGGACGTTTTTCAATGGCAAAAATCAATGAATATTGTAAATGCACAAACAGTAATTTCTCCGCATTGCAAGGTGCAATTCTGAAATTTTTTGCTTTTTCCCGCTCCTCTTAGCATGATAAAGAAGATTCAAAGAGAGTGAGGTGCCAGCTCCTTTCATTCAGTCAGTAGCTTCAAACATTTCTGGTATATGAATAACATGTTTTTCAATGGCAAAAATCAATGAATATTGTAAATGCACAAACAGTAATTTCTCCGCATTGCAAGGTGCAATTCTGAAATTTTTTGATTTTTCCTGCTCCTCTTAGCATGATAAAGAAGATTCAAAGAGAGTGAGATGCCAGCTCCTTTCATTCAGTCAGTAGCTTCAATCATTTCTGGACGTTTTTCAATGGCAAAAATCAATGAATATTGTAAATGCACAATCAGTAATTTCTCCGCATTGCAAGGTGCAATTCTGAAATTTTTTGCTTTTTCCTGCTCCTCTTAGCATGATAAAGAAGATTCAAAGAGAGTGAGATGCCAGCTCCTTTCATTCAGTCAGTAGCTTCAAACATTTCTGGTATATGAATAACATGATGTTTTTCAATGGCAAAAATCAATGAATATTGTAAATGCACAAACAGTAATTTCTCCGCATTGCAAGGTGCAATTCTGAAATTTTTTGCTTTTTCCTGCTCCTCTTAGCATGATAAAGAAGATTCAAAGAGAGTGAGATGCCAGCTCCTTTCATTCAGTCCGTAGCTTCAAACATTTCTGGTATATGAATAAAATGATGTTTTTCAATGGCAAAAATCAATGAATATTGTAAATGCACAAACAGTAATTTCTCCGCATTGCAAGGTGCAAGTCTGAAATTTTTTGCTTTTTCCTGCTCCTCTTAGCATGATAAAGAAGATTCAAAGAGAGTGAGATGCCAGCTACTTTCATTCAGTCAGTAGCTTCAATCATTTCTGGACGTTTTTCAATGGTAAAAATCAATGAATATTGTAAATGCACAAACAGTAATTTCTCCACATTGCAAGGTGCAATTCTGAAATTTTTTGCTTTTTCCTGCTCCTCTTAGCATGATAAAGAAGATTCAAAGAGAGTGAGATGCCAGCTCCTTTCATTCAGTCAGTAGCTTCAAACATTTCTGGTATATGAATAACATGATGTTTTTCAATGGCAAAAATCAATGAATATTGTAAATGCACAAACAGTAATTTCTCCGCATTGCAAGGTGCAATTCTGAAATTTTTTGCTTTTTCCTGCTCCTCTTAGCATGATAAAGAAGATTCAAAGAGAGTGAGATGCCAGCTCCTTTCATTCAGTCAGTAGCTTCAATCATTTCTGGATGTTTTTCAATGGCAAAAATCAATGAATATTGTAAATGCACAAACTGTAATTTCTCCGCATTGCAAGGTGCAATTCTGAAATTTTTTGCTTTTTCCTGCTCCTCTTAGCATGTTAAAGAAGATTCAAAGAGAGTGAGATGCCAGCTCCTTTCATTCAGTCAGTAGCTTCAATCATTTCTGGACGTTTTTCAGTGGCAAAAATCAATGAATATTGTAAATGCACAAACAGTAATTTCTCCGCATTGCAAGGTGCAATTCTGAAATTTTTTGCTTTTTCCTGCTCCTCTTAGCATGTTAAAGAAGATTCAAATAGAGTGAGATGCCAGCTCCTTTCATTCAGTCAGTACCTTCAATCATTTCTGGACGTTTTTCAATGGCAAAAATCAATGAATATTGTAAATGCACAAACAGTAATTTCTCCGCATTGCAAGGTGCAAGTCTGAAATTTTTTGCTTTTTCCTGCTCCTCTTAGCATGATAAAGAAGATTCAAAGAGAGTGAGATGCCAGCTACTTTCATTCAGTCAGTAGCTTCAATCATTTCTGGACGTTTTTCAATGGTAAAAATCAATGAATATTGTAAATGCACAAACAGTAATTTCTCCACATTGCAAGGTGCAATTCTGAAATTTTTTGCTTTTTCCTGCTCCTCTTAGCATGATAAAGAAGATTCAAAGAGAGTGAGATGCCAGCTCCTTTCATTCAGTCAGTAGCTTCAAACATTTCTGGTATATGAATAACATGATGTTTTTCAATGGCAAAAATCAATGAATATTGTAAATGCACAAACAGTAATTTCTCCGCATTGCAAGGTGCAATTCTGAAATTTTTTGCTTTTTCCTGCTCCTCTTAGCATGATAAAGAAGATTCAAAGAGAGTGAGATGCCAGCTCCTTTCATTCAGTCAGTAGCTTTAATCATTTCTGGACGTTTTTCAATGGCAAAAATCAATGAATATTGTAAATGCACAAACAGTAATTTCTCTGCATTGCAAGGTGCAATTCTGAAATTTTTTGCTTTTTCCTGCTCCTCTTAGCATGATAAAGAAGATTCAAAGAGAGTGAGATGTCAGCTCCTTTCATTCAGTCAGTAGCTTCAAACATTTCTGGTATATGAATAACATGATGTTTTTCAATGGCAAAAATCAATGAATATTGTAAATGCACAAACAGTAATTTCTCCGCATTGCAAGGTGCAATTCTGAAATTTTTTGCTTTTTCCTGCTCCTCTTAGCATGATAAAGAATATTCAAAGAGAGTGAGATGCCAGCTCCTTTCATTCAGTCAGTAGCTTCAATCATTTCTGGACGTTTTTCAATGGCAAAAATCAATGAATATTGTAAATGCACAAACAGTAATTTCTCTGCATTGCAAGGTGCAATTCTGAAATTTTTTGCTTTTTCCTGCTCCTCTTAGCATGATAAAGAAGATTCAAAGAGAGTGAGATGCCAGCTCCTTTCGTTCAGTCAGTAGCTTCAATCATTTCTGGACGTTTTTCAATGGCAAAAATCATTGAATATTATAAATGCACAAACAGTAATTTCTCCGCATAGCAAGGTGCAATTCTGAAATTTTTTACTTTTTCCTGCTCCTCTTAGCATGATAAAGAAGATTCAAAGAGAGTGAGATGCCAGCTCCTTTCATTCAGTCAGTAGCTTAAATCATTTCTGGTATATGAATAACATGATGTTTTTCAATGGCAAAAATCAATGAATATTGTAAATGCACAAACAGTAATTTCTCCGCATTGCAAGGTGCAATTCTGAAATTTTTTGCTTTTTCCTGCTCCTCTTAGCATGATAAAGAAGATTCAAAGAGAGTGAGATGCCAGCTCCTTTCATTCAGTCAGTAGCTTCAATCATTTCTGGACGTTTTTCAATGGCAAAAATCAATGAATATTGTAAATGCACAAACAGTAATTTCTCCGCATTGCAAGGTGCAATTCTGAAATTTTTTGGTTTTTCCTGCTCCTCTTAGCATGATAAAGAAGATTCAAAGAGAATGAGATGCCAGCTACTTTCATTCAGTCAGTAGCTTCAAACATTTCTGGTATATGAATAACATAATGTTTTTCAATGGCAAAAATCAATGAATATTGTAAATGCACAAACAGTAATTTCTCCGCATTGCAAGGTGCAAGTCTGAAATTTTTTGCTTTTTCCTGCTCCTCTTAGCATGATAAAGAAGATTCAAAGAGAGTGAGATGCCAGCTACTTTCATTCAGTCAGTAGCTTCAATCATTTCTGGACGTTTTTCAATGGTAAAAATCAATGAATATTGTAAATGCACAAACAGTAATTTCTCCACATTGCAAGGTGCAATTCTGAAATTTTTTGCTTTTTCCTGCTCCTCTTAGCATGATAAAGAAGATTCAAAGAGAGTGAGATGCCAGCTCCTTTCATTCAGTCAGTAGCTTCAAACATTTCTGGTATATGAATAACATGATGTTTTTCAATGGCAAAAATCAATGAATATTGTAAATGCACAAACAGTAATTTCTCCACATTGCAAGGTGCAATTCTGAAATTTTTTGCTTTTTCCTGCTCCTCTTAGCATGATAAAGAACATTCAAAGAGAGTGAGATGCCAGCTCCTTTCATTCAGTCAGTAGCTTCAATCATTTCTGGATGTTTTTCAATGGCAAAAATCAATGAATATTGTAAATGCACAAACTGTAATTTCTCCGCATTGCAAGGTGCAATTCTGAAATTTTTTGCTTTTTCCTGCTCCTCTTAGCATGATAAAGAAGATTCAAAGAGAGTGAGATGCCAGCTCCTTTCATTCAGTCAGTAGCTTCAATCATTTCTGGACGTTTTTCAATGGCAAAAATCAATGAATATTGTAAATGCACAAACAGTAATTTCTCCGCATTGCAAGGTGCAATTCTGAAATTTTTTGCTTTTTCCTGCTCCTCTTAGCATGATAAAGAAGATTCAAAGAGAGTGAGATGCCAGCTCCTTTCATTCAGTCAGTACCTTCAATCATTTCTGGACGTTTTTCAATGGCAAAAATCAATGAATATTGTAAATGCACAAACAGTAATTTCTCCGCATTGCAAGGTGCAATTCTGAAATTTTTTGCTTTTTCCCGCTCCTCTTAGCATGATAAAGAAGATTCAAAGAGAGTGAGGTGCCAGCTCCTTTCATTCAGTCAGTAGCTTCAAACATTTCTGGTATATGAATAACATGTTTTTCAATGGCAAAAATCAATGAATATTGTAAATGCACAAACAGTAATTTCTCCGCATTGCAAGGTGCAATTCTGAAATTTTTTGATTTTTCCTGCTCCTCTTAGCATGATAAAGAAGATTCAAAGAGAGTGAGATGCCAGCTCCTTTCATTCAGTCAGTAGCTTCAATCATTTCTGGACGTTTTTCAATGGCAAAAATCAATGAATATTGTAAATGCACAAACAGTAATTTCTCCGCATTGCAAGGTGCAATTCTGAAATTTTTTGCTTTTTCCTGCTCCTCTTAGCATGATAAAGAAGATTCAAAGAGAGTGAGATGCCAGCTCCTTTCATTCAGTCAGTAGCTTCAAACATTTCTGGTATATGAATAACATGATGTTTTTCAATGGCAAAAATCAATGAATATTGTAAATGCACAAACAGTAATTTCTCCGCATTGCAAGGTGCAATTCTGAAATTTTTTGCTTTTTCCTGCTCCTCTTAGCATGATAAAGAAGATTCAAAGAGAGTGAGATGCCAGCTCCTTTCATTCAGTCAGTAGCTTCAAACATTTCTGGTATATGAATAAAATGATGTTTTTCAATGGCAAAAATCAATGAATATTGTAAATGCACAAACAGTAATTTCTCCGCATTGCAAGGTGCAAGTCTGAAATTTTTTGCTTTTTCCTGCTCCTCTTAGCATGATAAAGAAGATTCAAAGAGAGTGAGATGCCAGCTACTTTCATTCAGTCAGTAGCTTCAATCATTTCTGGACGTTTTTCAATGGTAAAAATCAATGAATATTGTAAATGCACAAACAGTAATTTCTCCACATTGCAAGGTGCAATTCTGAAATTTTTTGCTTTTTCCTGCTCCTCTTAGCATGATAAAGAAGATTCAAAGAGAGTGAGATGCCAGCTCCTTTCATTCAGTCAGTAGCTTCAAACATTTCTGGTATATGAATAACATGATGTTTTTCAATGGCAAAAATCAATGAATATTGTAAATGCACAAACAGTAATTTCTCCGCATTGCAAGGTGCAATTCTGAAATTTTTTGATTTTTCCTGCTCCTCTTAGCATGATAAAGAAGATTCAAAGAGAGTGAGATGCCAGCTCCTTTCATTCAGTCAGTAGCTTCAATCATTTCTGGATGTTTTTCAATGGCAAAAATCAATGAATATTGTAAATGCACAAACTGTAATTTCTCCGCATTGCAAGGTGCAATTCTGAAATTTTTTGCTTTTTCCTGCTCCTCTTAGCATGTTAAAGAAGATTCAAAGAGAGTGAGATGCCAGCTCCTTTCATTCAGTCAGTAGCTTCAATCATTTCTGGACGTTTTTCAGTGGCAAAAATCAATGAATATTGTAAATGCACAAACAGTAATTTCTCCGCATTGCAAGGTGCAATTCTGAAATTTTTTGCTTTTTCCTGCTCCTCTTAGCATGATAAAGAAGATTCAAAGAGAGTGAGATGCCAGCTCCTTTCATTCAGTCAGTACCTTCAATCATTTCTGGACGTTTTTCAATGGCAAAAATCAATGAATATTGTAAATGCACAAACAGTAATTTCTCCGCATTGCAAGGTGCAAGTCTGAAATTTTTTGCTTTTTCCTGCTCCTCTTAGCATGATAAAGAAGATTCAAAGAGAGTGAGATGCCAGCTACTTTCATTCAGTCAGTAGCTTCAATCATTTCTGGACGTTTTTCAATGGTAAAAATCAATGAATATTGTAAATGCACAAACAGTAATTTCTCCACATTGCAAGGTGCAATTCTGAAATTTTTTGCTTTTTCCTGCTCCTCTTAGCATGATAAAGAAGATTCAAAGAGAGTGAGATGCCAGCTCCTTTCATTCAGTCAGTAGCTTCAAACATTTCTGGTATATGAATAACATGATGTTTTTCAATGGCAAAAATCAATGAATATTGTAAATGCACAAACAGTAATTTCTCCGCATTGCAAGGTGCAATTCTGAAATTTTTTGCTTTTTCCTGCTCCTCTTAGCATGATAAAGAAGATTCAAAGAGAGTGAGATGCCAGCTCCTTTCATTCAGTCAGTAGCTTCAATCATTTCTGGATGATTTTCAATGGCAAAAATCAATGAATATTGTAAATGCACAAACTGTAATTTCTCCGCATTGCAAGGTGCAATTCTGAAATTTTTTGCTTTTTCCTGCTCCTCTTAGCATGATAAAGAAGATTCAAAGAGAGTGAGATGCCAGCTCCTTTCATTCAGTCAGTAGCTTCAATCATTTCTGGACGTTTTTCAATGGCAAAAATCAATGAATATTGTAAATGCACAAACAGTAATTTCTCCGCATTGCAAGGTGCAATTCTGAAATTTTTTGCTTTTTCCTGCTCCTCTTAGCATGATAAAGAAGATTCAAAGAGAGTGAGATGCCAGCTCCTTTCATTCAGTCAGTACCTTCAATCATTTCTGGACGTTTTTCAATGGCAAAAATCAATGAATATTGTAAATGCACAAACAGTAATTTCTCCGCATTGCAAGGTGCAATTCTGAAATTTTTTGCTTTTTCCCGCTCCTCTTAGCATGATAAAGAAGATTCAAAGAGAGTGAGGTGCCAGCTCCTTTCATTCAGTCAGTAGCTTCAAACATTTCTGGTATATGAATAACATGTTTTTCAATGGCAAAAATCAATGATTATTGTAAATGCACAAACAGTAATTTCTCCGCATTGCAAGGTGCAATTCTGAAATTTTTTGATTTTTCCTGCTCCTCTTAGCATGATAAAGAAGATTCAAAGAGAGTGAGATGCCAGCTCCTTTCATTCAGTCAGTAGCTTCAATCATTTCTGGACGTTTTTCAATGGCAAAAATCAATGAATATTGTAAATGCACAAACAGTAATTTCTCCGCATTGCAAGGTGCAATTCTGAAATTTTTTGCTTTTTCCTGCTCCTCTTAGCATGATAAAGAAGATTCAAAGAGAGTGAGATGCCAGCTCCTTTCATTCAGTCAGTAGCTTCAAACATTTCTGGTATATGAATAACATGATGTTTTTCAATGGCAAAAATCAATGAATATTGTAAATGCACAAACAGTAATTTCTCCGCATTGCAAGGTGCAATTCTGAAATTTTTTGCTTTTTCCTGCTCCTCTTAGCATGATAAAGAAGATTCAAAGAGAGTGAGATGCCAGCTCCTTTCATTCAGTCAGTAGCTTCAAACATTTCTGGTATATGAATAACATGATGTTTTTCAATGGCAAAAATCAATGAATATTGTAAATGCACAAACAGTAATTTCTCCGCATTGCAAGGTGCAAGTCTGAAATTTTTTGCTTTTTACTGCTCCTCTTAGCATGATAAAGAAGATTCAAAGAGAGTGAGATGCCAGCTACTTTCATTCAGTCAGTAGCTTCAATCATTTCTGGACGTTTTTCAATGGTAAAAATCAATGAATATTGTAAATGCACAAACAGTAATTTCTCCACATTGCAAGGTGCAATTCTGAAATTTTTTGCTTTTTCCTGCTCTTCTTAGCATGATAAAGAAGATTCAAAGAGAGTGAGATGCCAGCTCCTTTCATTCAGTCAGTAGCTTCAAACATTTCTGGTATATGAATAACATGTTTTTCAATGGCAAAAATCAATGAATATTGTAAATGCACAAACAGTAATTTCTCCGCATTGCAAGGTGCAATTCTGAAATTTTTTGCTTTATCCTGCTCCTCTTAGCATGATAAAGAAGATTCAAAGAGAGTGAGATGCCAGCTCCTTTCATTCAGTCAGTAGCTTCAATCATTTCTGGATGTTTTTCAATGGCAAAAATCAATGAATATTGTAAATGCACAAACTGTAATTTCTCCGCATTGCAAGGTGCAATTCTGAAATTTTTTGCTTTTTCCTGCTCCTCTTAGCATGATAAAGAAGATTCAAAGAGAGTGAGATGCCAGCTCCTTTCATTCAGTCAGTAGCTTCAAACATTTCTGGTATATGAATAACATGTTTTTCAATGGTAAAAATCAATGAATATTGTAAATGCACAAACAGTAATTTCTCCGCAATGCAAGGTGCAATTCTGAAATTTTTTGCTTTTTCCCGCTCCTCTTAGCATGATAAAGAAGATTCAAAGAGAGTGAGGTGCCAGCTCCTTTCATTCAGTCAGTAGCTTCAAACATTTCTGGTATATGAATAACATGTTTTTCAATGGCAAAAATCAATGAATATTGTAAATGCACAAACAGTAATTTCTCCGCATTGCAAGGTGCAATTCTGAAATTTTTTGCTTTTTCCTGCTCCTCTTAGCATGATAAAGAAGATTCAAAGAGAGTGAGATGCCAGCTCCTTTCATTCAGTCAGTAGCTTCAAACATTTCTGGTATATGAATAACATGATGTTTTTCAATGGCAAAAATCAATGAATATTGTAAATGCACAAACAGTAATTTCTCCGCATTGCAAGGTGCAAGTCTGAAATTTTTTGCTTTTTCCTGCTCCTCTTAGCATGATAAAGAAGATTCAAAGACAGTGAGATGCCAGCTACTTTCATTCAGTCAGTAGCTTCAATCATTTCTGGACGTTTTTCAATGGTAAAAATCAATGAATATTGTAAATGCACAAACAGTAATTTCTCCACATTGCAAGGTGCAATTCTGAAATTTTTTGCTTTTTCCTGCTCCTCTTAGCATGATAAAGAAGATTCAAAGAGAGTGAGATGCCAGCTCCTTTCATTCAGTCAGTAGCTTCAAACATTTCTGGTATATGAATAACATGATGTTTTTCAGGGGCAAAAATCAATGAATATTGTAAATGCACAAACAGTAATTTCTCCGCATTGCAAGGTGCAATTCTGAAATTTTTTGCTTTTTCCTGCTCCTCTTAGCATGATAAAGAAGATTCAAAGAGAGTGACATGCCAGCTCCTTTCATTCAGTCAGTAGCTTCAATCATTTCTGGATGTTTTTCAATGGCAAAAATCAATGAATATTGTAAATGCACAAACTGTAATTTCTCCGCATTGCAAGGTGCAATTCTGAAATTTTTTGCTTTTTCCTGCTCCTCTTAGTATGATAAAGAAGATTCAAAGAGAGTGAGATGCCAGCTCCTTTCATTCAGTCAGTAGCTTCAATCATTTCTGGACGTTTTTCAGTGGCAAAAATCAATGAATATTGTAAATGCACAAACAGTAATTTCTCCGCATTGCAAGGTGCAATTCTGAAATTTTTTGCTTTTTCCCGCTCCTCTTAGCATGATAAAGAAGATACAAAGAGAGTGATGTGCCAGCTCCTTTCATTCAGTCAGTAGCTTCAAACATTTCTGGTATATGAATAACATGTTTTTCAATGGCAAAAATCAATGAATATTGTAAATGCACAAACAGTAATTTCTCCGCATTGCAAGGTGCAATTCTGAAATTTTTTGATTTTTCCTGCTCCTCTTAGCATGATAAAGAAGATTCAAAGAGAGTGAGATGCCAGCTCCTTTCATTCAGTCAGTAGCTTCAATCATTTCTGGACGTTTTTCAATGGCAAAAATCAATGAATATTGTAAATGCACAAACAGTAATTTCTCCGCATTGCAAGGTGCAATTCTGAAATTTTTTGCTTTTTCCTGCTCCTCTTAGCATGATAAAGAAGATTCAAAGAGAGTGAGATGCCAGCTCCTTTCATTCAGTCAGTAGCTTCAAACATTTCTGGTATATGAATAACATGATGTTTTTCAATGGCAAAAATCAATGAATATTGTAAATGCACAAACAGTAATTTCTCCGCATTGCAAGGTGCAAGTCTGAAATTTTTTGCTTTTTCCTGCTCCTCTTAGCATGATAAAGAAGATTCAAAGAGAGTGAGATGCCAGTTACTTTCATTCAGTCAGTAGCTTCAATCATTTCTGGACGTTTTTCAATGGTAAAAATCAATGAATATTGTAAATGCACAAACAGTAATTTCTCCACATTGCAAGGTGCAATTCTGAAATTTTTTGCTTTTTCCTGCTCCTCTTAGCATGATAAAGAAGATTCAAAGAGAGTGAGATGCCAGCTCCTTTCATTCAGTCAGTAGCTTCAAACATTTCTGGTATATGAATAACATGATGTTTTTCAATGGCAAAAATCAATGAATATTGTAAATGCACAAACAGTAATTTCTCCGCATTGCAAGGTGCAATTCTGAAATTTTTTGCTTTTTCCTGCTCCTCTTAGCATGATAAAGAAGATTCAAAGAGAGTGAGATGCCAGCTCCTTTCATTCAGTCAGTAGCTTCAATCATTTCTGGATGTTTTTCAATGGCAAAAATCAATGAATATTGTAAATGCACAAACAGTAATTTCTCCGCATTGCAAGGTGCAATTCTGAAATTTTTTGCTTTTTCCTGCTCCTCTTAGCATGATAAAGAAGATTCAAAGAGAGTGAGATGTCAGCTCCTTTCATTCAGTCAGTAGCTTCAAACATTTCTGGTATATGAATAACATGATGTTTTTCAATGGCAAAAATCAATGAATATTGTAAATGCACAAACAGTAATTTCTCCGCATTGCAAGGTGCAATTCTGAAATTTTTTGCTTTTTCCTGCTCCTCTTAGCATGATAAAGAAGATTCAAAGAGAGTGAGATGCCAGCTCCTTTCATTCAGTCAGTAGCTTCAATCATTTCTGGATGTTTTTCAATGGCAAAAATCAATGAATATTGTAAATGCACAAACAGTAATTTCTCCGCATTGCAAGGTGCAATTCTGAAATTTTTTGCTTTTTCCTGCTCCTCTTAGCATGATAAAGAAGATTCAAAGAGAGTGAGATGCCAGCTCCTTTCGTTCAGTCAGTAGCTTCAATCATTTCTGGACGTTTTTCAATGGCAAAAATCATTGAATATTATAAATGCACAAACAGTAATTTCTCCGCATTGCAAGGTGCAATTCTGAAATTTTTTACTTTTTCCTGCTCCTCTTAGCATGATAAAGAAGATTCAAAGAGAGTGAGATGCCAGCTCCTTTCATTCAGTCAGTAGCTTCAATCATTTCTGGTATATGAATAACATGATGTTTTTCAATGGCAAAAATCAATGAATATTGTAAATGCACAAACAGTAATTTCTCCGCATTGCAAGGTGCAATTCTGAAATTTTTTGCTTTTTCCTGCTCCTCTTAGCATGATAAAGAAGATTCAAAGAGAGTGAGATGCCAGCTCCTTTCATTCAGTCAGTAGCTTCAATCATTTCTGGACGTTTTTCAATGGCAAAAATCAATGAATATTGTAAATGCACAAACTGTAATTTCTCCGCATTGCAAGGTGCAATTCTGAAATTTTTTGCTTTTTCCTGCTCCTCTTAGCATGATAAACAAGATTCAAAGAGAGTGAGATGCCAGTTCCTTTCATTCAGTCAGTAGCTTCAATCATTTCTGGATGTTTTTCAATGGCAAAAATCAATGAATATTGTAAATGCACAAACAGTAATTTCTCCGCATTGCAAGGTGCAATTCTGAAATTTTTTGCTTTTTCCTGCTCCTCTTAGCATGATAAAGAAGATTCAAAGAGAGTGAGATGCCAGCTCCTTTCATTCAGTCAGTAGCTTCAATCATTTCTGGACGTTTTTCAATGGCAAAAATCAATGAATATTGTAAATTCACAAACAGTAATTTCTCCGCATTGCAAGGTGCAATTCTGAAATTTTTTGCTTTTTCCTGCTCCTCTTAGCATGATAAAGAAGATTCAAAGAGAGTGAGATGCCAGCTCCTTTCATTCAGTCAGTAGCTTCAAACATTTCTGGTATATGAATAACATGATGTTTTTCAATGGCAAAAATCAATGAATATTGTAAATGCACAAACAGTAATTTCTCCGCATTGCAAGGTGCAATTCTGAAATTTTTTGCTTTTTCCTGCTCCTCTTAGCATGATAAAGAAGATTCAAAGAGAGTGAGATGCCAGCTCCTTTCGTTCAGTCAGTAGCTTCAATCATTTCTGGACGTTTTTCAATGGCAAAAATCATTGAATATTATAAATGCACAAACAGTAATTTCTCCGCATTGCAAGGTGCAATTCTGAAATTTTTTACTTTTTCCTGCTCCTCTTAGCATGATAAAGAAGATTCAAAGAGAGTGAGATGCCAGCTCCTTTCATTCAGTCAGTAGCTTCAATCATTTCTGGTATATGAATAACATGATGTTTTTCAATGGCAAAAATCAATGAATATTGTAAATGCACAAACAGTAATTTCTCCGCATTGCAAGGTGCAATTCTGAAATTTTTTGCTTTTTCCTGCTCCTCTTAGCATGATAAAGAAGATTCAAAGAGAGTGAGATGCCAGCTCCTTTCATTCAGTCAGTAGCTTCAATCATTTCTGGACGTTTTTCAATGGCAAAAATCAATGAATATTGTAAATGCACAAACAGTAATTTCTCCGCATTGCAAGGTGCAATTCTGAAATTTTTTGCTTTTTCCTGCTCCTCTTAGCATGATAAAGAAGATTCAAAGAGAGTGAGATGCCAGCTCCTTTCATTCAGTCAGTAGCTTCAATCATTTCTGGACGTTTTTCAATGGCAAAAATCAATGAATATTGTAAATGCACAAACAGTAATTTCTCCGCATTGCAAGGTGCAATTCTGAAATTTTTTGCTTTTTCCTGCTCCTCTTAGCATGATAAAGAAGATTCAAAGAGAGTGAGATGCCAGCTCCTTTCATTCAGTCAGTAGCTTCAATCATTTCTGGACGTTTTTCAATGGCAAAAATCAATGAATATTGTAAATGCACAAACAGTAATTTCTCCGCATTGCAAGGTGCAATTCTGAAATTTTTTACTTTTTCCTGCTCCTCTTAGCATGATAAAGAAGATTCAAAGAGAGTGAGATGCCAGCTCCTTTCATTCAGTCAGTAGCTTCAATCATTTCTGGTATATGAATAACATGATGTTTTTCAATCGCAAAAATCAATGAATATTGTAAATGCACAAACAGTAATTTCTCCGCATTGCAAGGTGCAATTCTGAAATTTTTTGCTTTTTCCTGCTCCGCTTAGCATGATAAAGAAGATTCAAAGAGAGTGAGATGCCAGCTCCTTTCATTCAGTCAGTAGCTTCAATCATTTCTGGATGTTTTTCAATGGCAAAAATCAATGAATATTGGAAATGCACAAACAGTAATTTCTCCGCATTGCAAGGTGCAATTCTGAAATTTTTTGCTTTTTCCTGCTCCTCTTAGCATGATAAAGAAGATTCAAAGAGAGTGAGATGCCAGCTCCTTTCCTTCAGTCAGTAGCTTCAATCATTTCTGGTATATGAATAACATGATGTTTTTCAATGGCAAAAATCAATGAATTTTGTAAATGCACAAACAGTAATTTCTCCGCATTGCAAAGCGCAATTCTGAATTTTTTTGCTTTTTCCTGCTCCTCTTAGCATGATAAAGAAGATTCAAAGAGAGTGAGATGCCAGCTCCTTTCGTTCAGTCAGTAGCTTCAATCATTTCTGGACATTTTTCAATGGCAAAAATCAATGAATATTGTAAATGCACAAACAGTAATTTCTCCGCATGGCAAGGTGCAATTCTGAAATTTTTTGCTTTTTCCTGCTCCTCTTAGCATGATAAAGAAGATTCAAAGAGAGTGAAATGCCAGCTCCTTTCATTCAGTCAGTAGCTTCAATCATTTCTGGACGTTTTTCAATGGCAAAAATCAATGAATATTGTAAATGCACAAACAGTAATTTCTCCGCATTGCAAGGTGCAATTCTGAAATTTTTTGCTTTTTCCTGCTCCTCTTAGCATGATAAAGAAGATTCAAAGAGAGTGAGATGCCAGCTCCTTTCATTCAGTCAGTAGCTTCAATCATTTCTGGACGTTTTTCAATGGCAAAAATCAATGAATATTGTAAATGCACAAACAGTAATTTCTCCGCATTGCAAGGTGCAATTCTGAAATTTTTTGCTTTTTCCTGCTCCTCTTAGAATGATAAAGAAGATTCAAAGAGAGTGAGATGCCAGCTCCTTTCCTTCAGTCAGTAGCGTCAATCATTTCTGGCATATGAATAACATGATGTTTTTCAATGGCAAAAATCAATGAATTTTGTAAATGCACAAACAGTAATTTCTCCGCATTGCAAGGCGCAATTCTGAAATTTTTTGCTTTTTCCTGCTCCTCTTAGCATGATAAAGAAGATTCAAAGAGAGTGAGATGCCAGCTCCTTTCATTCAGTCAGTAGCTTCAATCATTTCTGGACATTTTTCAATGGCAAAAATCAATGAATATTGTAAATGCACAAACAGTAATTTCTCCGCATTGCAAGGTGCAATTCTGAAATTTTTTGCTTTTTCCTGCTCCTCTTAGCATGATAAAGAAGATTCAAAGAGAGTGAGATGACAGCTCCTTTCATTCAGTCAGTAGCTTCAATCATTTCTGGACGTTTTTCAATGGCAAAAATCAATGAATATTGTAAATGCACAAACAGTAATTTCTCCGCATTGCAAGGTGCAATTCTGAAATTTTTCCTTTTTCCTGCTCCTCTTAGCATGATAAAGAAGATTCAAAGAGAGTGAGGTGCCAGCTCCTTTCATTCAGTCAGGAGCTTCAAACATTTCTGGTATATGAATAACATGTTTTTCAATGGCAAAAATCAATGAATATTGTAAATGCACAAACAGTAATTTCTCCGCATTGCAAGGTGCAATTCTGAAATTTTTTGCTTTTTCCTGCTCCTCTTAGCATGATAAAGAAGATTCAAAGAGAGTGAGATGCCAGCTCCTTTCATTCAGTCAGTAGTTTCAAACATTTCTGGACGTTTTTCAATGGCAAAAATCAATGAATATTGTAAATGCACAAACAGTAATTTCTCCGCATTGCAAGGTGCAATTCTGAAATTTTTTGTTTTTTCCTGCTCCTCTTAGCATGATAAAGAAGATTCAAAGAGAGTGAGATGCCAGCTCCTTTCATTCAGTCAGTAGCTTCAATCATTTCTGGACGTTTTTCAATGGCAAAAATCAATGAATATTGTAAATGCACAAACAGTAATTTCTCCGCATTGCAAGGTGCAATTCTGAAATTTTTTGCTCTTTCCTGCTCCTCTTAGCATGATAAAGAAGATTCAAAGAGAGTGAGATGCCAGCTCCTTTCATTCACTCAGTAGCTTCAATCATTTCTGGTATATGAATAACATGATGTTTTTCAATCGCAAAAATCAATGAATATTGTAAATGCACAAACAGTAATTTCTCCGCATTGCAAGGTGCAATTCTGAAATTTTTTGCTTTTTCCTGCTCCTCTTAGCATGATAAAGAAGATTCAAAGAGAGTGAGATGCCAGCTCCTTTCATTCAGTCAGTAGCTTCAATCATTTCTGGATGTTTTTCAATGGCAAAAATCAATGAATATTGTAAATGCACAAACAGTAATTTCTCCGCATTGCAAGGTGCAATTCTGAAATTTTTTGCTTTTTCCTGCTCCTCTTAGCATGATAAAGAAGATTCAAAGAGAGTGAGATGCCAGCTCCTTTCCTTCAGTCAGTAGCTTCAATCATTTCTGGTATATGAATAACATGATGTTTTTCAATGGCAAAAATCAATGAATTTTGTAAAATGCACAAACATTAATTTCTCCGCATTGCAAGGCGCAATTCTGAAATTTTTTGCTTTTTCCTGCTCCTCTTAGCATGATAAAGAAGATTCAAAGAGAGTGAGATGCCAGCTCCTTTCATTCAGTCAGTAGCTTCAATCATTTCTGGACATTTTTCAATGGCAAAAATCAATGAATATTGTAAATGCACAAACAGTAATTTCTCCGCATTGCAAGGTGCAATTCTGAAATTTTTTGCTTTTTCCTGCTCCTCTTAGCATGATAAAGAAGATTCAAAGAGAGTGAGATGCCAGCTCCTTTCATTCAGTCAGTAGCTTCAATCATTTCTGGACGTTTTTCAATGGCAAAAATCAATGAATATTGTAAATGCACAAACAGTAATTTCTCCGCATTGCAAGGTGCAATTCTGAAATTTTTTGCTTTTTCCTGCTCCTCTTAGCATGATAAAGAATATTCAAAGAGAGTGAGATGCCAGCTCCTTTCATTCAGTCAGTACCTTCAATCATTTCTGGACGTTTTTCAATGGCAAAAATCAATGAATATTGTAAATGCACAAACAGTAATTTCTCCGCATTGCAAGGTGCAATTCTGAAATTTTTTGCTTTTTCCTGCTCCTCTTAGCATGATAAAGAAGATTCAAAGAGAGTGAGATGCCAGCTCCTTTCATTCAGTCAGTAGCTTCAATCATTTCTGGACGTTTTTCAATGGCAAAAATCAATGAATATTGTAAATGCACAAACTGTAATTTCTCCGCATTGCAAGGTGCAATTCTGAAATTTTTTGCTTTTTCCTGCTCCTCTTAGCATGATAAAGAAGATTCAAAGAGAGTGAGATGCCAGCTCCTTTCATTCAGTCAGTAGCTTCAATCATTTCTGGTATATGAATAACATGATGTTTTTCAATAGCAAAAATCAATGAATATTGTAAATGCACAAACAGTAATTTCTCCGCATTGCAAGGTGCAATTCTGAAATTTTTTGCTTTTTCCTGCTCCTCTTAGCATGATAAAGAAGATTCAAAGAGAGTGAGATGCCAGCTCCTTTCATTCAGTCAGTAGCTTCAATCATTTCTGGACGTTTTTCAATGGCAAAAATCAATGAATATTGTAAATGCACAAACAGTAATTTCTCCGCATTGCAAGGTGCAATTCTGAAATTTTTTGCTTTTTCCTGCTCCTCTTAGCATGATAAACAAGATTCAAAGAGAGTGAGATGCCAGCTCCTTTCATTCAGTCAGTAGCTTCAATCATTTCTGGACGTTTTTCAATGGCAAAAATCATTGAATATTGTAAATGCACAAACAGTAATTTCTCCGCATTGCAAGGTGCAATTCTGAAATTTTTTACTTTTTCCTGCTCCTCTTAGCATGATAAAGAAGATTCAAAGAGAGTGAGATGCCAGCTCCTTTCATTCAGTCTGTAGCTTCAATCATTTCTGGTATATTAATAACATGATGTTTTTCAATCGCAAAAATCAATGAATATTGTAAATGCACAAACAGTAATTTCTCCGCATTGCAAGGTGCAATTCTGAAATTTTTTGCTTTTTCCTGCTCCTCTTAGCATGATAAAGAAGATTCAAAGAGAGTGAGATGCCAGCTCCTTTCATTCAGTCAGTAGCTTCAATCATTTCTGGACGTTTTTCAATGGCAAAAATCAATGAATATTGTAAATGCACAAACAGTAATTTCTCCGCATTGCAAGGTGCAATTCTGAAATTTTTTGCTTTTTCCTGCTCCTCTTAGCATGATAAAGAAGATTCAAAGAGAGTGAGATGCCAGCTCCTTTCATTCAGTCAGTAGCTTCAATCATTTCTGGTATATGAATAACATGATGTTTTTCAATGGCAAAAATCAATGAATATTGTAAATGCACAAACAGTAATTTCTCCGCATTGCAAGGTGCAATTCTGAAATTTTTTGCTTTTTCCTGCTCCTCTTAGCATGATAAAGAAGATTCAAAGAGAGTGAGATGCCAGCTCCTTTCATTCAGTCAGTAGCTTCAATCATTTCTGGACGTTTTTCCATGGCAAAAATCAATGAATATTGTAAATGCACAAACAGTAATTTCTCCGCATTGCAAGGTGCAATTCTGAAATTTTTTGCTTTTTCCTGCTCCTCTTAGCATGATAAAGAAGATTCAAAGAGAGTGAGATGCCAGCTCCTTTCATTCAGTCAGTAGCTTCAATCATTTCTGGACGTTTTTCAATGGTAAAAATCAATGAATATTGTAAATGCACAAACAGTAATTTCTCCACTTTGCAAGGTGCAATTCTGAAATTTTTTGCTTTTTCCTGCTCCTCTTAGCATGATAAAGAAGATTCAAAGAGAGTGAGATGCCAGCTCCTTTCATTCAGTCAGTAGCTTCAAACATTTCTGGTATATGAATAACATGATGTTTTTCAATGGCAAAAATCAATGAATATTGTAAATGCACAAACAGTAATTTCTCCGCATTGCAAGGTGCAAGTCTGAAATTTTTTGCTTTTTCCTGCTCCTCTTAGCATGATAAAGAAGATTCAAAGAGAGTGAGATGCCAGCTACTTTCATTCAGTCAGTAGCTTCAATCATTTCTGGACGTTTTTCAATGGTAAAAATCAATGAATATTGTAAATGCACAAACAGTAATTTCTCCACATTGCAAGGTGCAATTCTGAAATTTTTTGCTTTTTCCTGCTCCTCTTAGCATGATAAAGAAGATTCAAAGAGAGTGAGATGCCAACTCCTTTCATTCAGTCAGTAGCTTCAAACATTTCTGGTATATGAATAACATGATGTTTTTCAATGGCAAAAATCAATGAATATTGTAAATGCACAAACAGTAATTTCTCCGCATTGCAAGGTGCAATTCTGAAATTTTTTGCTTTTTCCTGCTCCTCTTAGCATGATAAAGAAGATTCAAAGAGAGTGAGATGCCAGCTCCTTTCATTCAGTCAGTAGCTTCAATCATTTCTGGACGTTTTTCAATGGCAAAAATCAATGAATATTGTAAATGCACAAACAGTAATTTCTCCGCATTGCAAGGTGCAATTCTGAAATTTTTTGCTTTTTCCTGCTCCTCTTAGCATGATAAAGAAGATTCAAAGAGAGTGAGATGCCAGCTCCTTTCATTCAGTCAGTACCTTCAATCATTTCTGGACGTTTTTCAATGGCAAAAATCAATGAATATTGTAAATGCACAAACAGTAATTTCTCCGCATTGCAAGGTGCAATTCTGAAATTTTTTGCTTTTTCCCGCTCCTCTTAGCATGATAAAGAAGATTCAAAGAGAGTGAGGTGCCAGCTCCTTTCATTCAGTCAGTAGCTTCAAACATTTCTGGTATATGAATAACATGTTTTTCAATGGCAAAAATCAATGAATATTGTAAATGCACAAACAGTAATTTCTCCGCATTGCAAGGTGCAATTCTGAAATTTTTTGCTTTTTCCTGCTCCTCTTAGCATGATAAAGAAGATTCAAAGAGAGTGAGATGCCAGCTCCTTTCATTCAGTCAGTAGCTTCAATCATTTCTGGACGTTTTTCAATGGCAAAAATCAATGAATATTGTAAATGCACAAACAGTAATTTCTCCGCATTGCAAGGTGCAATTCTGAAATTTTTTGCTTTTTCCTGCTCCTCTTAGCATGATAAAGAAGATTCAAAGAGAGTGAGATGCCAGCTCCTTTCATTCAGTCAGTAGCTTCAATCATTTCTGGACGTTTTTCAATGGCAAAAATCAATGAATATTGTAAATGCACAAACAGTAATTTCTCCGCATTGCAAGGTGCAATTCTGAAATTTTTTGCTTTTTCCTGCTCCTCTTAGCATGATAAAGAAGATTCAAAGAGAGTGAGATGCCAGCTCCTTTGATTCAGTCAGTAGCTTCAAACATTTCTGGTATATGAATAACATGATGTTTTTCAATGGCAAAAATCAATGAATATTGTAAATGCACAAACAGTAATTTCTCCGCATTGCAAGGTGCAAGTCTGAAATTTTTTGCTTTTTCCTGCTCCTCTTAGCATGATAAAGAAGATTCAAAGAGAGTGAGATGCCAGCTACTTTCATTCAGTCAGTAGCTTCAATCATTTCTGGACGTTTTTCAATGGTAAAAATCAATGAATATTGTAAATGCACAAACAGTAATTTCTCCACATTGCAAGGTGCAATTCTGAAATTTTTTGCTTTTTCCTGCTCCTCTTAGCATGATAAAGAAGATTCAAAGAGAGTGAGATGCCAGCTCCTTTCATTCAGTCAGTAGCTTCAAACATTTCTGGTATATGAATAACATGATGTTTTTCAATGGCAAAAATCAATGAATATTGTAAATGCACAAACAGTAATTTCTCCGCATTGCAAGGTGCAAGTCTGAAATTTTTTGCTTTTTCCTGCTCCTCTTAGCATGATAAAGAAGATTCAAAGAGAGTGAGATGCCAGCTACTTTCATTCAGTCAGTAGCTTCAATCATTTCTGGACGTTTTTCAATGGTAAAAATCAATGAATATTGTAAATGCACAAACAGTAATTTCTCCACATTGCAAGGTGCAATTCTGAAATTTTTTGCTTTTTCCTGCTCCTCTTAGCATGATAAAGAAGATTCAAAGAGAGTGAGATGCCAGCTCCTTTCATTCAGTCAGTAGCTTCAAACATTTCTGGTATATGAATAACATGATGTTTTTCAATGGCAAAAATCAATGAATATTGTAAATGCACAAACAGTAATTTCTCCGCATTGCAAGGTGCAATTCTGAAATTTTTTGCTTTTTCCTGCTCCTCTTAGCATGATAAAGAAGATTCAAAGAGAGTGAGATGCCAGCTCCTTTCATTCAGTCAGTAGCTTCAATCATTTCTGGACGTTTTTCAATGGCAAAAATCAATGAATATTGTAAATGCACAAACAGTAATTTCTCCGCATTGCAAGGTGCAATTCTGAAATTTTTTGCTTTTTCCTGCTCCTCTTAGCATGATAAAGAAGATTCAAAGAGAGTGAGATGTCAGCTCCTTTCATTCAGTCAGTAGCTTCAAACATTTCTGGTATATGAATAACATGATATTTTTCAATGGCAAAAATCAATGAATATTGTAAATGCACAAACAGTAATTTCTCCGCATTGCAAGGTGCAATTCTGAAATTTTTTGCTTTTTCCTGCTCCTCTTAGCATGATAAAGAAGATTCAAAGAGAGTGAGATGCCAGCTCCTTTCATTCAGTCAGTAGCTTCAATCATTTCTGGACGTTTTTCAATGGCAAAAATCAATGAATATTGTAAATGCACAAACAGTAATTTCTCCGCATTGCAAGGTGCAATTCTGAAATTTTTTGCTTTTTCCTGCTCCTCTTAGCATGATAAAGAGGATTCAAAGAGAGTGAGATGCCAGCTCCTTTCATTCAGTCAGTAGCTTCAATCATTTCTGGACGTTTTTCAATGGCAAAAATCAATGAATATTGTAAATGCACAAACAGTAATTTCTCCGCATTGCAAGGTGCAATTCTGAAATTTTTTGCTTTTTCCTGCTCCTCTTAGCATGATAAAGAAGATTCAAAGAGAGTGAGATGCCAGCTCCTTTCATTCAGTCAGTAGCTTCAAACATTTCTGGTATATGAATAACATGATGTTTTTCAATGGCAAAAATCAATGAATATTGTAAATGCACAAACAGTAATTTCTCCGCATTGCAAGGTGCAAGTCTGAAATTTTTTGCTTTTTCCTGCTCCTCTTAGCATGATAAAGAAGATTCAAAGAGAGTGAGATGCCAGCTACTTTCATTCAGTCAGTAGCTTCAATCATTTCTGGACGTTTTTCAATGGTAAAAATCAATGAATATTGTAAATGCACAAACAGTAATTTCTCCACATTGCAATGTGCAATTCTAAAATTTTTTGCTTTTTCCTGCTCCTCTTAGCATGATAAAGAAGATTCAAAGAGAGTGAGATGCCTGCTCCTTTCATTCAGTCAGTAGCTTCAAACATTTCTGGTATATGAATAACATGATGTTTTTCAATGGCAAAAATCAATGAATATTGTAAATGCACAAACAGTAATTTCTCCGCATTGCAAGGTGCAATTCTGAAATTTTTTGCTTTTTCCTGCTCCTCTTAGCATGATAAAGAAGATTCAAAGAGAGTGAGATGCCAACTCCTTTCATTCAGTCAGTAGCTTCAAACATTTCTGGTATATGAATAACATGATGTTTTTCAATGGCAAAAATCAATGAATATTGTAAATGCACAAACAGTAATTTCTCCGCATTGCAAGGTGCAATTCTGAAATTTTTTGCTTTTTCCTGCTCCTCTTAGCATGATAAAGAAGATTCAAAGAGAGTGAGATGCCAGCTCCTTTCATTCAGTCAGTAGCTTCAATCATTTCTGGACGTTTTTCAATGGCAAAAATCAATGAATATTGTAAATGCACAAACAGTAATTTCTCCGCATTGCAAGGTGCAATTCTGAAATTTTTTGCTTTTTCCTGCTCCTCTTAGCATGATAAAGAAGATTCAAAGAGAGTGAGATGCCAGCTCCTTTCATTCAGTCAGTACCTTCAATCATTTCTGGACGTTTTTCAATGGCAAAAATCAATGAATATTGTAAATGCACAAACAGTAATTTCTCCGCATTGCAAGGTGCAATTCTGAAATTTTTTGCTTTTTCCCGCTCCTCTTAGCATGATAAAGAAGATTCAAAGAGAGTGAGGTGCCAGCTCCTTTCATTCAGTCAGTAGCTTCAAACATTTCTGGTATATGAATAACATGTTTTTCAATGGCAAAAATCAATGAATATTGTAAATGCACAAACAGTAATTTCTCCGCATTGCAAGGTGCAATTCTGAAATTTTTTGCTTTTTCCTGCTCCTCTTAGCATGATAAAGAAGATTCAAAGAGAGTGAGATGCCAGCTCCTTTCATTCAATCAGTAGCTTCAATCATTTCTGGACGTTTTTCAATGGCAAAAATCAATGAATATTGTATATGCACAAACAGTAATTTCTCCGCATTGCAAGGTGCAATTCTGAAATTTTTTGCTTTTTCCTGCTCCTCTTAGCATGATAAAGAAGATTCAAAGAGAGTGAGATGCCAGCTCCTTTCATTCAGTCAGTAGCTTCAATCATTTCTGGACGTTTTTCAATGGCAAAAATCAATGAATATTGTAAATGCACAAACAGTAATTTCTCCGCATTGCAAGGTGCAATTCTGAATTTTTTTGCTTTTTCCTGCTCCTCTTAGCATGATAAAGAAGATTCAAAGAGAGTGAGATGCCAGCTCCTTTGATTCAGTCAGTAGCTTCAAACATTTCTGGTATATGAATAACATAATGTTTTTCAATGGCAAAAATCAATGAATATTGTAAATGCACAAACAGTAATTTCTCCGCATTGCAAGGTGCAAGTCTGAAATTTTTTGCTTTTTCCTGCTCCTCTTAGCATGATAAAGAAGATTCAAAGAGAGTGAGATGCCAGCTACTTTCATTCAGTCAGTAGCTTCAATCATTTCTGGACGTTTTTCAATGGTAAAAATCAATGAATATTGTAAATGCACAAACAGTAATTTCTCCACATTGCAAGGTGCAATTCTGAATTTTTTTGCTTTTTCCTGCTCCTCTTAGCATGATAAAGAAGATTCAAAGAGAGTGAGATGCCAGCTCCTTTCATTCAGTCAGTAGCTTCAAACATTTCTGGTATATGAATAACATGATGTTTTTCAATGGCAAAAATCAATGAAAATTGTAAATGCACAAACAGTAATTTCTCCGCATTGCAAGGTGCAAGTCTGAAATTTTTTGCTTTTTCCTGCTCCTCTTAGCATGATAAAGAAGATTCAAAGAGAGTGAGATGCCAGCTACTTTCATTCAGTCAGTAGCTTCAATCATTTCTGGACGTTTTTCAATGGTAAAAATCAATGAATATTGTAAATGCACAAACAGTAATTTCTCCACATTGCAAGGTGCAATTCTGAAATTTTTTGCTTTTTCCTGCTCCTCTTAGCATGATAAAGAAGATTCAAAGAGAGTGAGATGCCAGCTCCTTTCATTCAGTCAGTAGCTTCAAACATTTCTGGTATATGAATAACATGATGTTTTTCAATGGCAAAAATCAATGAATATTGTAAATGCACAAACAGTAATTTCTCCACATTGCAAGGTGCAATTCTGAAATTTTTTGCTTTTTCCTGCTCCTCTTAGCATGATAAAGAAGATTCAAAGAGAGTGAGATGCCAGCTCCTTTCATTCAGTCAGTAGCTTCAAACATTTCTGGTATATGAATAACATGATGTTTTTCAATGGCAAAAATCAATGAATATTGTAAATGCACAAACAGTAATTTCTCCGCATTGCAAGGTGCAATTCTGAAATTTTTTGCTTTTTCCTGCTCCTCTTAGCATGATAAAGAAGATTCAAAGAGAGTGAGATGCCAGCTCCTTTCATTCAGTTAGTAGCTTCAATCATTTCTGGACGTTTTTCAATGGCAAAAATCAATGAATATTGTAAATGCACAAACAGTAATTTCTCCGCATTGCAAGGTGCAATTCTGAAATTTTTTGCTTTTTCCTGCTCCTCTTAGCATGATAAAGAAGATTCAAAGAGAGTGAGATGTCAGCTCCTTTCATTCAGTCAGTAGCTTCAAACATTTCTGGTATATGAATAACATGATGTTTTTCAATGGCAAAAATCAATGAATATTGTAAATGCACAAACAGTAATTTCTCCACATTGCAAGGTGCAATTCTGAAATTTTTTGCTTTTTCCTGCTCCTCTTAGCATGATAAAGAAGATTCAAAGAGAGTGAGATGCCAGCTCCTTTCATTCAGTCAGTAGCTTCAAACATTTCTGGTATATGAATAACATGATGTTTTTCAATGGCAAAAATCAATGAATATTGTAAATGCACAAACAGTAATTTCTCCGCATTGCAAGGTGCAATTCTGAAATTTTTTGCTTTTTCCTGCTCCTCTTAGCATGATAAAGAAGATTCAAAGAGAGTGAGATGCCAGCTCCTTTCATTCAGTCAGTAGCTTCAATCATTTCTGGACGTTTTTCAATGGCAAAAATCAATGAATATTGTAAATGCACAAACAGTAATTTCTCCGCATTGCAAGGTGCAATTCTGAAATTTTTTGCTTTTTCCTGCTCCTCTTAGCATGATAAAGAAGATTCAAAGAGAGTGAGATGTCAGCTCCTTTCATTCAGTCAGTAGCTTCAAACATTTCTGGACGTTTTTCAATGGTAAAAATCAATGAATATTGTAAATGCACAAACAGTAATTTCTCCACATTGCAAGGTGCAATTCTGAAATTTTTTGCTTTTTCCTGCTCCTCTTAGCATGATAAAGAAGATTCAAAGAGAGTGAGATGTCAGCTCCTTTCATTCAGTCAGTAGCTTCAATCATTTCTGGACGTTTTTCAATGGTAAAAATCAATGAATATTGTAAATGCACAAACAGTAATTTCTCCACATTGCAAGGTGCAATTCTGAAATTTTTTGCTTTTTCCTGCTCCTCTTAGCATGATAAAGAAGATTCAAAGAGAGTGAGATGCCAGCTCCTTTCATTCAGTCAGTAGCTTCAAACATTTCTGGTATATGAATAACATGATGTTTTTCAATGGCAAAAATCAATGAATATTGTAAATGCACAAACAGTAATTTCTCCACATTGCAAGGTGCAATTCTGAAATTTTTTGCTTTTTCCTGCTCCTCTTAGCATGATAAAGAAGATTCAAAGAGAGTGAGATGCCAGCTCCTTTCATTCAGTCAGTAGCTTCAAACATTTCTGGTATATGAATAACATGATGTTTTTCAATGGCAAAAATCAATGAATATTGTAAATGCACAAACAGTAATTTCTCCGCATTGCAAGGTGCAATTCTGAAATTTTTTGCTTTTTCCTGCTCCTCTTAGCATGATAAAGAAGATTCAAAGAGAGTGAGATGCCAGCTCCTTTCATTCAGTTAGTAGCTTCAATCATTTCTGGACGTTTTTCAATGGCAAAAATCAATGAATATTGTAAATGCACAAACAGTAATTTCTCCGCATTGCAAGGTGCAATTCTGAAATTTTTTGCTTTTTCCTGCTCCTCTTAGCATGATAAAGAAGATTCAAAGAGAGTGAGATGTCAGCTCCTTTCATTCAGTCAGTAGCTTCAAACATTTCTGGTATATGAATAACATGATGTTTTTCAATGGCAAAAATCAATGAATATTGTAAATGCACAAACAGTAATTTCTCCACATTGCAAGGTGCAATTCTGAAATTTTTTGCTTTTTCCTGCTCCTCTTAGCATGATAAAGAAGATTCAAAGAGAGTGAGATGCCAGCTCCTTTCATTCAGTCAGTAGCTTCAAACATTTCTGGTATATGAATAACATGATGTTTTTCAATGGCAAAAATCAATGAATATTGTAAATGCACAAACAGTAATTTCTCCGCATTGCAAGGTGCAATTCTGAAATTTTTTGCTTTTTCCTGCTCCTCTTAGCATGATAAAGAAGATTCAAAGAGAGTGAGATGCCAGCTCCTTTCATTCAGTCAGTAGCTTCAATCATTTCTGGACGTTTTTCAATGGCAAAAATCAATGAATATTGTAAATGCACAAACAGTAATTTCTCCGCATTGCAAGGTGCAATTCTGAAATTTTTTGCTTTTTCCTGCTCCTCTTAGCATGATAAAGAAGATTCAAAGAGAGTGAGATGTCAGCTCCTTTCATTCAGTCAGTAGCTTCAAACATTTCTGGTATATGAATAACATGATGTTTTTCAATGGCAAAAATCAATGAATATTGTAAATGCACAAACAGTAATTTCTCCGCATTGCAAGGTGCAATTCTGAAATTTTTTGCTTTTTCCTGCTCCTCTTAGCATGATAAAGAAGATTCAAAGAGAGTGAGATGCCAGCTCCTTTCATTCAGTCAGTAGCTTCAATCATTTCTGGACGTTTTTCAATGGCAAAAATCAATGAATATTGTAAATGCACAAACAGTAATTTCTCCGCATTGCAAGGTGCAATTCTGAAATTTTTTGCTTTTTCCCGCTCCTCTTAGCATGATAAAGAAGATTCAAAGAGAGTGAGGTGCCAGCTCCTTTCATTCAGTCAGTAGCTTCAAACATTTCTGGTATATGAATAACATGTTTTTCAATGGCAAAAATCAATGAATATTGTAAATGCACAAACAGTAATTTCTCCGCATTGCAAGGTGCAATTCTGAAATTTTTTGCTTTTTCCTGCTCCTCTTAGCATGATAAAGAAGATTCAAAGAGAGTGAGATGCCAGCTCCTTTCATTCAGTCAGTAGCTTCAATCATTTCTGGACGTTTTTCAATGGCAAAAATCAATGAATATTGTAAATGCACAAACAGTAATTTCTCCGCATTGCAAGGTGCAATTCTGAAATTTTTTGCTTTTTCCTGCTCCTCTTAGCATGATAAAGAAGATTCAAAGAGAGTGAGATGCCAGCTCCTTTCATTCAGTCAGTAGCTTCAATCATTTCTGGACGTTTTTCAATGGCAAAAATCAATGAATATTGTAAATGCACAAACAGTAATTTCTCCGCATTGCAAGGTGCAATTCTGAAATTTTTTGCTTTTTCCTGCTCCTCTTAGCATGATAAAGAAGATTCAAAGAGAGTGAGATGCCAGCTCCTTTGATTCAGTCAGTAGCTTCAAACATTTCTGGTATATGAATAACATGATGTTTTTCAATGGCAAAAATCAATGAATATTGTAAATGCACAAACAGTAATTTCTCCGCATTGCAAGGTGCAAGTCTGAAATTTTTTGCTTTTTCCTGCTCCTCTTAGCATGATAAAGAAGATTCAAAGAGAGTGAGATGCCAGCTACTTTCATTCAGTCAGTAGCTTCAATCATTTCTGGACGTTTTTCAATGGTAAAAATCAATGAATATTGTAAATGCACAAACAGTAATTTCTCCACATTGCAAGGTGCAATTCTGAAATTTTTTGCTTTTTCCTGCTCCTCTTAGCATGATAAAGAAGATTCAAAGAGAGTGAGATGCCAGCTCCTTTCATTCAGTCAGTAGCTTCAAACATTTCTGGTATATGAATAACATGATGTTTTTCAATGGCAAAAATCAATGAATATTGTAAATGCACAAACAGTAATTTCTCCGCATTGCAAGGTGCAAGTCTGAAATTTTTTGCTTTTTCCTGCTCCTCTTAGCATGATAAAGAAGATTCAAAGAGAGTGAGATGCCAGCTACTTTCATTCAGTCAGTAGCTTCAATCATTTCTGGACGTTTTTCAATGGTAAAAATCAATGAATATTGTAAATGCACAAACAGTAATTTCTCCACATTGCAAGGTGCAATTCTGAAATTTTTTGCTTTTTCCTGCTCCTCTTAGCATGATAAAGAAGATTCAAAGAGAGTGAGATGCCAGCTCCTTTCATTCAGTCAGTAGCTTCAAACATTTCTGGTATATGAATAACATGATGTTTTTCAATGGCAAAAATCAATGAATATTGTAAATGCACAAACAGTAATTTCTCCGCATTGCAAGGTGCAATTCTGAAATTTTTTGCTTTTTCCTGCTCCTCTTAGCATGATAAAGAAGATTCAAAGAGAGTGAGATGCCAGCTCCTTTCATTCAGTCAGTAGCTTCAATCATTTCTGGACGTTTTTCAATGGCAAAAATCAATGAATATTGTAAATGCACAAACAGTAATTTCTCCGCATTGCAAGGTGCAATTCTGAAATTTTTTGCTTTTTCCTGCTCCTCTTAGCATGATAAAGAAGATTCAAAGAGAGTGAGATGTCAGCTCCTTTCATTCAGTCAGTAGCTTCAAACATTTCTGGTATATGAATAACATGATGTTTTTCAATGACAAAAATCAATGAATATTGTAAATGCACAAACAGTAATTTCTCCGCATTGCAAGGTGCAATTCTGAAATTTTTTGCTTTTTCCTGCTCCTCTTAGCATGATAAAGAAGATTCAAAGAGAGTGAGATGCCAGCTCCTTTCATTCAGTCAGTAGCTTCAATCATTTCTGGACGTTTTTCAATGGCAAAAATCAATGAATATTGTAAATGCACAAACAGTAATTTCTCCGCATTGCAAGGTGCAATTCTGAAATTTTTTGCTTTTTCCTGCTCCTCTTAGCATGATAAAGAGGATTCAAAGAGAGTGAGATGCCAGCTCCTTTCATTCAGTCAGTAGCTTCAATCATTTCTGGACGTTTTTCAATGGCAAAAATCAATGAATATTGTAAATGCACAAACAGTAATTTCTCCGCATTGCAAGGTGCAATTCTGAAATTTTTTGCTTTTTCCTGCTCCTCTTAGCATGATAAAGAAGATTCAAAGAGAGTGAGATGCCAGCTCCTTTCATTCAGTCAGTAGCTTCAAACATTTCTGGTATATGAATAACATGATGTTTTTCAATGGCAAAAATCAATGAATATTGTAAATGCACAAACAGTAATTTCTCCGCATTGCAAGGTGCAAGTCTGAAATTTTTTGCTTTTTCCTGCTCCTCTTAGCATGATAAAGAAGATTCAAAGAGAGTGAGATGCCAGCTACTTTCATTCAGTCAGTAGCTTCAATCATTTCTGGACGTTTTTCAATGGTAAAAATCAATGAATATTGTAAATGCACAAACAGTAATTTCTCCACATTGCAATGTGCAATTCTAAAATTTTTTGCTTTTTCCTGCTCCTCTTAGCATGATAAAGAAGATTCAAAGAGAGTGAGATGCCTGCTCCTTTCATTCAGTCAGTAGCTTCAAACATTTCTGGTATATGAATAACATGATGTTTTTCAATGGCAAAAATCAATGAATATTGTAAATGCACAAACAGTAATTTCTCCGCATTGCAAGGTGCAATTCTGAAATTTTTTGCTTTTTCCTGCTCCTCTTAGCATGATAAAGAAGATTCAAAGAGAGTGAGATGCCAACTCCTTTCATTCAGTCAGTAGCTTCAAACATTTCTGGTATATGAATAACATGATGTTTTTCAATGGCAAAAATCAATGAATATTGTAAATGCACAAACAGTAATTTCTCCGCATTGCAAGGTGCAATTCTGAAATTTTTTGCTTTTTCCTGCTCCTCTTAGCATGATAAAGACGATTCAAAGAGAGTGAGATGCCAGCTCCTTTCATTCAGTCAGTAGCTTCAATCATTTCTGGACGTTTTTCAATGGCAAAAATCAATGAATATTGTAAATGCACAAACAGTAATTTCTCCGCATTGCAAGGTGCAATTCTGAAATTTTTTGCTTTTTCCTGCTCCTCTTAGCATGATAAAGAAGATTCAAAGAGAGTGAGATGCCAGCTCCTTTCATTCAGTCAGTACCTTCAATCATTTCTGGACGTTTTTCAATGGCAAAAATCAATGAATATTGTAAATGCACAAACAGTAATTTCTCCACATTGCAAGGTGCAATTCTGAAATTTTTTGCTTTTTCCTGCTCCTCTTAGCATGATAAAGAAGATTCAAAGAGAGTGAGATGCCAGCTCCTTTCATTCAGTCAGTAGCTTCAAACATTTCTGGTATATGAATAACATGATGTTTTTCAATGGCAAAAATCAATGAATATTGTAAATGCACAAACAGTAATTTCTCCGCATTGCAAGGTGCAATTCTGAAATTTTTTGCTTTTTCCTGCTCCTCTTAGCATGATAAAGAAGATTCAAAGAGAGTGACATGCCAGCTCCTTTCATTCAGTCAGTAGCTTCAATCATTTCTGGATGTTTTTCAATGGCAAAAATCAATGAATATTGTAAATGCACAAACTGTAATTTCTCCGCATTGCAAGGTGCAATTCTGAAATTTTTTGCTTTTTCCTGCTCCTCTTAGTATGATAAAGAAGATTCAAAGAGAGTGAGATGCCAGCTCCTTTCATTCAGTCAGTAGCTTCAATCATTTCTGGACGTTTTTCAGTGGCAAAAATCAATGAATATTGTAAATGCACAAACAGTAATTTCTCCGCATTGCAAGGTGCAATTCTGAAATTTTTTGCTTTTTCCCGCTCCTCTTAGCATGATAAAGAAGATACAAAGAGAGTGATGTGCCAGCTCCTTTCATTCAGTCAGTAGCTTCAAACATTTCTGGTATATGAATAACATGTTTTTCAATGGCAAAAATCAATGAATATTGTAAATGCACAAACAGTAATTTCTCCGCATTGCAAGGTGCAATTCTGAAATTTTTTGATTTTTCCTGCTCCTCTTAGCATGATAAAGAAGATTCAAAGAGAGTGAGATGCCAGCTCCTTTCATTCAGTCAGTAGCTTCAATCATTTCTGGACGTTTTTCAATGGCAAAAATCAATGAATATTGTAAATGCACAAACAGTAATTTCTCCGCATTGCAAGGTGCAATTCTGAAATTTTTTGCTTTTTCCTGCTCCTCTTAGCATGATAAAGAAGATTCAAAGAGAGTGAGATGCCAGCTCCTTTCATTCAGTCAGTAGCTTCAAACATTTCTGGTATATGAATAACATGATGTTTTTCAATGGCAAAAATCAATGAATATTGTAAATGCACAAACAGTAATTTCTCCGCATTGCAAGGTGCAAGTCTGAAATTTTTTGCTTTTTCCTGCTCCTCTTAGCATGATAAAGAAGATTCAAAGAGAGTGAGATGCCAGTTACTTTCATTCAGTCAGTAGCTTCAATCATTTCTGGACGTTTTTCAATGGTAAAAATCAATGAATATTGTAAATGCACAAACAGTAATTTCTCCACATTGCAAGGTGCAATTCTGAAATTTTTTGCTTTTTCCTGCTCCTCTTAGCATGATAAAGAAGATTCAAAGAGAGTGAGATGCCAGCTCCTTTCATTCAGTCAGTAGCTTCAAACATTTCTGGTATATGAATAACATGATGTTTTTCAATGGCAAAAATCAATGAATATTGTAAATGCACAAACAGTAATTTCTCCGCATTGCAAGGTGCAATTCTGAAATTTTTTGCTTTTTCCTGCTCCTCTTAGCATGATAAAGAAGATTCAAAGAGAGTGAGATGCCAGCTCCTTTCATTCAGTCAGTAGCTTCAAACATTTCTGGTATATGAATAACATGATGTTTTTCAATGGCAAAAATCAATGAATATTGTAAATGCACAAACAGTAATTTCTCCGCATTGCAAGGTGCAATTCTGAAATTTTTTGCTTTTTCCTGCTCCTCTTAGCATGATAAAGAAGATTCAAAGAGAGTGAGATGCCAGCTCCTTTCATTCAGTCAGTAGCTTCAATCATTTCTGGATGTTTTTCAATGGCAAAAATCAATGAATATTGTAAATGCACAAACAGTAATTTCTCCGCATTGCAAGGTGCAATTCTGAAATTTTTTGCTTTTTCCTGCTCCTCTTAGCATGATAAAGAAGATTCAAAGAGAGTGAGATGTCAGCTCCTTTCATTCAGTCAGTAGCTTCAAACATTTCTGGTATATGAATAACATGATGTTTTTCAATGGCAAAAATCAATGAATATTGTAAATGCACAAACAGTAATTTCTCCGCATTGCAAGGTGCAATTCTGAAATTTTTTGCTTTTTCCTGCTCCTCTTAGCATGATAAAGAAGATTCAAAGAGAGTGAGATGCCAGCTCCTTTCATTCAGTCAGTAGCTTCAATCATTTCTGGATGTTTTTCAATGGCAAAAATCAATGAATATTGTAAATGCACAAACAGTAATTTCTCCGCATTGCAAGGTGCAATTCTGAAATTTTTTGCTTTTTCCTGCTCCTCTTAGCATGATAAAGAAGATTCAAAGAGAGTGAGATGCCAGCTCCTTTCGTTCAGTCAGTAGCTTCAATCATTTCTGGACGTTTTTCAATGGCAATAATCATTGAATATTATAAATGCACAAACAGTAATTTCTCCGCATTGCAAGGTGCAATTCTGAAATTTTTTACTTTTTCCTGCTCCTCTTAGCATGATAAAGAAGATTCAAAGAGAGTGAGATGCCAGCTCCTTTCATTCAGTCAGTAGCTTCAATCATTTCTGGTATATGAATAACATGATGTTTTTCAATGGCAAAAATCAATGAATATTGTAAATGCACAAACAGTAATTTCTCCGCATTGCAAGGTGCAATTCTGAAATTTTTTGCTTTTTCCTGCTCCTCTTAGCATGATAAAGAAGATTCAAAGAGAGTGAGATGCCAGCTCCTTTCATTCAGTCAGTAGCTTCAATCATTTCTGGACGTTTTTCAATGGCAAAAATCAATGAATATTGTAAATGCACAAACTGTAATTTCTCCGCATTGCAAGGTGCAATTCTGAAATTTTTTGCTTTTTCCTGCTCCTCTTAGCATGATAAACAAGATTCAAAGAGAGTGAGATGCCAGTTCCTTTCATTCAGTCAGTAGCTTCAATCATTTCTGGATGTTTTTCAATGGCAAAAATCAATGAATATTGTAAATGCACAAACAGTAATTTCTCCGCATTGCAAGGTGCAATTCTGAAATTTTTTGCTTTTTCCTGCTCCTCTTAGCATGATAAAGAAGATTCAAAGAGAGTGAGATGCCAGCTCCTTTCATTCAGTCAGTAGCTTCAATCATTTCTGGACGTTTTTCAATGGCAAAAATCAATGAATATTGTAAATTCACAAACAGTAATTTCTCCGCATTGCAAGGTGCAATTCTGAAATTTTTTGCTTTTTCCTGCTCCTCTTAGCATGATAAAGAAGATTCAAAGAGAGTGAGATGCCAGCTCCTTTCATTCAGTCAGTAGCTTCAAACATTTCTGGTATATGAATAACATGATGTTTTTCAATGGCAAAAATCAATGAATATTGTAAATGCACAAACAGTAATTTCTCCGCATTGCAAGGTGCAATTCTGAAATTTTTTGCTTTTTCCTGCTCCTCTTAGCATGATAAAGAAGATTCAAAGAGAGTGAGATGCCAGCTCCTTTCGTTCAGTCAGTAGCTTCAATCATTTCTGGACGTTTTTCAATGGCAAAAATCATTGAATATTATAAATGCACAAACAGTAATTTCTCCGCATTGCAAGGTGCAATTCTGAAATTTTTTACTTTTTCCTGCTCCTCTTAGCATGATAAAGAAGATTCAAAGAGAGTGAGATGCCAGCTCCTTTCATTCAGTCAGTAGCTTCAATCATTTCTGGTATATGAATAACATGATGTTTTTCAATGGCAAAAATCAATGAATATTGTAAATGCACAAACAGTAATTTCTCCGCATTGCAAGGTGCAATTCTGAAATTTTTTGCTTTTTCCTGCTCCTCTTAGCATGATAAAGAAGATTCAAAGAGAGTGAGATGCCAGCTCCTTTCATTCAGTCAGTAGCTTCAATCATTTCTGGACGTTTTTCAATGGCAAAAATCAATGAATATTGTAAATGCACAAACAGTAATTTCTCCGCATTGCAAGGTGCAATTCTGAAATTTTTTGCTTTTTCCTGCTCCTCTTAGCATGATAAAGAAGATTCAAAGAGAGTGAGATGCCAGCTCCTTTCATTCAGTCAGTAGCTTCAATCATTTCTGGACGTTTTTCAATGGCAAAAATCAATGAATATTGTAAATGCACAAACAGTAATTTCTCCGCATTGCAAGGTGCAATTCTGAAATTTTTTGCTTTTTCCTGCTCCTCTTAGCATGATAAAGAAGATTCAAAGAGAGTGAGATGCCAGCTCCTTTCATTCAGTCAGTAGCTTCAATCATTTCTGGACGTTTTTCAATGGCAAAAATCAATGAATATTGTAAATGCACAAACAGTAATTTCTCCGCATTGCAAGGTGCAATTCTGAAATTTTTTACTTTTTCCTGCTCCTCTTAGCATGATAAAGAAGATTCAAAGAGAGTGAGATGCCAGCTCCTTTCATTCAGTCAGTAGCTTCAATCATTTCTGGTATATGAATAACATGATGTTTTTCAATCGCAAAAATCAATGAATATTGTAAATGCACAAACAGTAATTTCTCCGCATTGCAAGGTGCAATTCTGAAATTTTTTGCTTTTTCCTGCTCCGCTTAGCATGATAAAGAAGATTCAAAGAGAGTGAGATGCCAGCTCCTTTCATTCAGTCAGTAGCTTCAATCATTTCTGGATGTTTTTCAATGGCAAAAATCAATGAATATTGGAAATGCACAAACAGTAATTTCTCCGCATTGCAAGGTGCAATTCTGAAATTTTTTGCTTTTTCCTGCTCCTCTTAGCATGATAAAGAAGATTCAAAGAGAGTGAGATGCCAGCTCCTTTCCTTCAGTCAGTAGCTTCAATCATTTCTGGTATATGAATAACATGATGTTTTTCAATGGCAAAAATCAATGAATTTTGTAAATGCACAAACAGTAATTTCTCCGCATTGCAAAGCGCAATTCTGAATTTTTTTGCTTTTTCCTGCTCCTCTTAGCATGATAAAGAAGATTCAAAGAGAGTGAGATGCCAGCTCCTTTCGTTCAGTCAGTAGCTTCAATCATTTCTGGACATTTTTCAATGGCAAAAATCAATGAATATTGTAAATGCACAAACAGTAATTTCTCCGCATGGCAAGGTGCAATTCTGAAATTTTTTGCTTTTTCCTGCTCCTCTTAGCATGATAAAGAAGATTCAAAGAGAGTGAAATGCCAGCTCCTTTCATTCAGTCAGTAGCTTCAATCATTTCTGGACGTTTTTCAATGGCAAAAATCAATGAATATTGTAAATGCACAAACAGTAATTTCTCCGCATTGCAAGGTGCAATTCTGAAATTTTTTGCTTTTTCCTGCTCCTCTTAGCATGATAAAGAAGATTCAAAGAGAGTGAGATGCCAGCTCCTTTCATTCAGTCAGTAGCTTCAATCATTTCTGGACGTTTTTCAATGGCAAAAATCAATGAATATTGTAAATGCACAAACAGTAATTTCTCCGCATTGCAAGGTGCAATTCTGAAATTTTTTGCTTTTTCCTGCTCCTCTTAGCATGATAAAGAAGATTCAAAGAGAGTGAGATGCCAGCTCCTTTCCTTCAGTCAGTAGCGTCAATCATTTCTGGCATATGAATAACATGATGTTTTTCAATGGCAAAAATCAATGAATTTTGTAAATGCACAAACAGTAATTTCTCCGCATTGCAAGGTGCAATTCTGAAATTTTTTGCTTTTTCCTGCTCCTCTTAGCATGATAAAGAAGATTCAAAGAGAGTGAGATGCCAGCTCCTTTCATTCAGTCAGTAGCTTCAATCATTTCTGGACATTTTTCAATGGCAAAAATCAATGAATATTGTAAATGCACAAACAGTAATTTCTCCGCATTGCAAGGTGCAATTCTGAAATTTTTTGCTTTTTCCTGCTCCTCTTAGCATGATAAAGAAGATTCAAAGAGAGTGAGATGACAGCTCCTTTCATTCAGTCAGTAGCTTCAATCATTTCTGGACGTTTTTCAATGGCAAAAATCAATGAATATTGTAAATGCACAAACAGTAATTTCTCCGCATTGCAAGGTGCAATTCTGAAATTTTTCCTTTTTCCTGCTCCTCTTAGCATGATAAAGAAGATTCAAAGAGAGTGAGGTGCCAGCTCCTTTCATTCAGTCAGGAGCTTCAAACATTTCTGGTATATGAATAACATGTTTTTCAATGGCAAAAATCAATGAATATTGTAAATGCACAAACAGTAATTTCTCCGCATTGCAAGGTGCAATTCTGAAATTTTTTGCTTTTTCCTGCTCCTCTTAGCATGATAAAGAAGATTCAAAGAGAGTGAGATGCCAGCTCCTTTCATTCAGTCAGTAGTTTCAAACATTTCTGGACGTTTTTCAATGGCAAAAATCAATGAATATTGTAAATGCACAAACAGTAATTTCTCCGCATTGCAAGGTGCAATTCTGAAATTTTTTGTTTTTTCCTGCTCCTCTTAGCATGATAAAGAAGATTCAAAGAGAGTGAGATGCCAGCTCCTTTCATTCAGTCAGTAGCTTCAATCATTTCTGGACGTTTTTCAATGGCAAAAATCAATGAATATTGTAAATGCACAAACAGTAATTTCTCCGCATTGCAAGGTGCAATTCTGAAATTTTTTGCTTTTTCCTGCTCCTCTTAGCATGATAAACAAGATTCAAAGAGAGTGAGATGTCAGCTCCTTTCATTCAGTCAGTAGCTTCAATCATTTCTGGATGTTTTTCAATGGCAAAAATCATTGAATATTGTAAATGCACAAACAGTAATTTCTCCGCATTGCAAGGTGCAATTCTGAAATTTTTTACTTTTTCCTGCTCCTCTTAGCATGATAAAGAAGATTCAAAGAGAGTGAGATGCCAGCTCCTTTCATTCACTCAGTAGCTTCAATCATTTCTGGTATATGAATAACATGATGTTTTTCAATCGCAAAAATCAATGAATATTGTAAATGCACAAACAGTAATTTCTCCGCATTGCAAGGTGCAATTCTGAAATTTTTTGCTTTTTCCTGCTCCTCTTAGCATGATAAAGAAGATTCAAAGAGAGTGAGATGCCAGCTCCTTTCATTCAGTCAGTAGCTTCAATCATTTCTGGATGTTTTTCAATGGCAAAAATCAATGAATATTGTAAATGCACAAACAGTAATTTCTCCGCATTGCAAGGTGCAATTCTGAAATTTTTTGCTTTTTCCTGCTCCTCTTAGCATGATAAAGAAGATTCAAAGAGAGTGAGATGCCAGCTCCTTTCCTTCAGTCAGTAGCTTCAATCATTTCTGGTATATGAATAACATGATGTTTTTCAATGGCAAAAATCAATGAATTTTGTAAAATGCACAAACATTAATTTCTCCGCATTGCAAGGCGCAATTCTGAAATTTTTTGCTTTTTCCTGCTCCTCTTAGCATGATAAAGAAGATTCAAAGAGAGTGAGATGCCAGCTCCTTTCATTCAGTCAGTAGCTTCAATCATTTCTGGACATTTTTCAATGGCAAAAATCAATGAATATTGTAAATGCACAAACAGTAATTTCTCCGCATTGCAAGGTGCAATTCTGAAATTTTTTGCTTTTTCCTGCTCCTCTTAGCATGATAAAGAAGATTCAAAGAGAGTGAGATGCCAGCTCCTTTCATTCAGTCAGTAGCTTCAATCATTTCTGGACGTTTTTCAATGGCAAAAATCAATGAATATTGTAAATGCACAAACAGTAATTTCTCCGCATTGCAAGGTGCAATTCTGAAATTTTTTGCTTTTTCCTGCTCCTCTTAGCATGATAAAGAATATTCAAAGAGAGTGAGATGCCAGCTCCTTTCATTCAGTCAGTACCTTCAATCATTTCTGGACGTTTTTCAATGGCAAAAATCAATGAATATTGTAAATGCACAAACAGTAATTTCTCCGCATTGCAAGGTGCAATTCTGAAATTTTTTGCTTTTTCCTGCTCCTCTTAGCATGATAAAGAAGATTCAAAGAGAGTGAGATGCCAGCTCCTTTCATTCAGTCAGCAGCTTCAATCATTTCTGGACGTTTTTCAATGGCAAAAATCAATGAATATTGTAAATGCACAAACTGTAATTTCTCCGCATTGCAAGGTGCAATTCTGAAATTTTTTGCTTTTTCCTGCTCCTCTTAGCATGATAAAGAAGATTCAAAGAGAGTGAGATGCCAGCTCCTTTCATTCAGTCAGTAGCTTCAATCATTTCTGGTATATGAATAACATGATGTTTTTCAATAGCAAAAATCAATGAATATTGTAAATGCACAAACAGTAATTTCTCCGCATTGCAAGGTGCAATTCTGAAATTTTTTGCTTTTTCCTGCTCCTCTTAGCATGATAAAGAAGATTCAAAGAGAGTGAGATGCCAGCTCCTTTCATTCAGTCAGTAGCTTCAATCATTTCTGGACGTTTTTCAATGGCAAAAATCAATGAATATTGTAAATGCACAAACAGTAATTTCTCCGCATTGCAAGGTGCAATTCTGAAATTTTTTGCTTTTTCCTGCTCCTCTTAGCATGATAAACAAGATTCAAAGAGAGTGAGATGCCAGCTCCTTTCATTCAGTCAGTAGCTTCAATCATTTCTGGACGTTTTTCAATGGCAAAAATCATTGAATATTGTAAATGCACAAACAGTAATTTCTCCGCATTGCAAGGTGCAATTCTGAAATTTTTTACTTTTTCCTGCTCCTCTTAGCATGATAAAGAAGATTCAAAGAGAGTGAGATGCCAGCTCCTTTCATTCAGTCTGTAGCTTCAATCATTTCTGGTATATTAATAACATGATGTTTTTCAATCGCAAAAATCAATGAATATTGTAAATGCACAAACAGTAATTTCTCCGCATTGCAAGGTGCAATTCTGAAATTTTTTGCTTTTTCCTGCTCCTCTTAGCATGATAAAGAAGATTCAAAGAGAGTGAGATGCCAGCTCCTTTCATTCAGTCAGTAGCTTCAATCATTTCTGGACGTTTTTCAATGGCAAAAATCAATGAATATTGTAAATGCACAAACAGTAATTTCTCCGCATTGCAAGGTGCAATTCTGAAATTTTTTGCTTTTTCCTGCTCCTCTTAGCATGATAAAGAAGATTCAAAGAGAGTGAGATGCCAGCTCCTTTCATTCAGTCAGTAGCTTCAATCATTTCTGGTATATGAATAACATGATGTTTTTCAATGGCAAAAATCAATGAATATTGTAAATGCACAAACAGTAATTTCTCCGCATTGCAAGGTGCAATTCTGAAATTTTTTGCTTTTTCCTGCTCCTCTTAGCATGATAAAGAAGATTCAAAGAGAGTGAGATGCCAGCTCCTTTCATTCAGTCAGTAGCTTCAATCATTTCTGGACGTTTTTCCATGGCAAAAATCAATGAATATTGTAAATGCACAAACAGTAATTTCTCCGCATTGCAAGGTGCAATTCTGAAATTTTTTGCTTTTTCCTGCTCCTCTTAGCATGATAAAGAAGATTCAAAGAGAGTGAGATGCCAGCTCCTTTCATTCAGTCAGTAGCTTCAATCATTTCTGGACGTTTTTCAATGGTAAAAATCAATGAATATTGTAAATGCACAAACAGTAATTTCTCCACTTTGCAAGGTGCAATTCTGAAATTTTTTGCTTTTTCCTGCTCCTCTTAGCATGATAAAGAAGATTCAAAGAGAGTGAGATGCCAGCTCCTTTCATTCAGTCAGTAGCTTCAAACATTTCTGGTATATGAATAACATGATGTTTTTCAATGGCAAAAATCAATGAATATTGTAAATGCACAAACAGTAATTTCTCCGCATTGCAAGGTGCAAGTCTGAAATTTTTTGCTTTTTCCTGCTCCTCTTAGCATGATAAAGAAGATTCAAAGAGAGTGAGATGCCAGCTACTTTCATTCAGTCAGTAGCTTCAATCATTTCTGGACGTTTTTCAATGGTAAAAATCAATGAATATTGTAAATGCACAAACAGTAATTTCTCCACATTGCAAGGTGCAATTCTGAAATTTTTTGCTTTTTCCTGCTCCTCTTAGCATGATAAAGAAGATTCAAAGAGAGTGAGATGCCAACTCCTTTCATTCAGTCAGTAGCTTCAAACATTTCTGGTATATGAATAACATGATGTTTTTCAATGGCAAAAATCAATGAATATTGTAAATGCACAAACAGTAATTTCTCCGCATTGCAAGGTGCAATTCTGAAATTTTTTGCTTTTTCCTGCTCCTCTTAGCATGATAAAGAAGATTCAAAGAGAGTGAGATGCCAGCTCCTTTCATTCAGTCAGTAGCTTCAATCATTTCTGGACGTTTTTCAATGGCAAAAATCAATGAATATTGTAAATGCACAAACAGTAATTTCTCCGCATTGCAAGGTGCAATTCTGAAATTTTTTGCTTTTTCCTGCTCCTCTTAGCATGATAAAGAAGATTCAAAGAGAGTGAGATGCCAGCTCCTTTCATTCAGTCAGTACCTTCAATCATTTCTGGACGTTTTTCAATGGCAAAAATCAATGAATATTGTAAATGCACAAACAGTAATTTCTCCGCATTGCAAGGTGCAATTCTGAAATTTTTTGCTTTTTCCCGCTCCTCTTAGCATGATAAAGAAGATTCAAAGAGAGTGAGGTGCCAGCTCCTTTCATTCAGTCAGTAGCTTCAAACATTTCTGGTATATGAATAACATGTTTTTCAATGGCAAAAATCAATGAATATTGTAAATGCACAAACAGTAATTTCTCCGCATTGCAAGGTGCAATTCTGAAATTTTTTGCTTTTTCCTGCTCCTCTTAGCATGATAAAGAAGATTCAAAGAGAGTGAGATGCCAGCTCCTTTCATTCAGTCAGTAGCTTCAATCATTTCTGGACGTTTTTCAATGGCAAAAATCAATGAATATTGTAAATGCACAAACAGTAATTTCTCCGCATTGCAAGGTGCAATTCTGAAATTTTTTGCTTTTTCCTGCTCCTCTTAGCATGATAAAGAAGATTCAAAGAGAGTGAGATGCCAGCTCCTTTCATTCAGTCAGTAGCTTCAATCATTTCTGGACGTTTTTCAATGGCAAAAATCAATGAATATTGTAAATGCACAAACAGTAATTTCTCCGCATTGCAAGGTGCAATTCTGAAATTTTTTGCTTTTTCCTGCTCCTCTTAGCATGATAAAGAAGATTCAAAGAGAGTGAGATGCCAGCTCCTTTGATTCAGTCAGTAGCTTCAAACATTTCTGGTATATGAATAACATGATGTTTTTCAATGGCAAAAATCAATGAATATTGTAAATGCACAAACAGTAATTTCTCCGCATTGCAAGGTGCAAGTCTGAAATTTTTTGCTTTTTCCTGCTCCTCTTAGCATGATAAAGAAGATTCAAAGAGAGTGAGATGCCAGCTACTTTCATTCAGTCAGTAGCTTCAATCATTTCTGGACGTTTTTCAATGGTAAAAATCAATGAATATTGTAAATGCACAAACAGTAATTTCTCCACATTGCAAGGTGCAATTCTGAAATTTTTTGCTTTTTCCTGCTCCTCTTAGCATGATAAAGAAGATTCAAAGAGAGTGAGATGCCAGCTCCTTTCATTCAGTCAGTAGCTTCAAACATTTCTGGTATATGAATAACATGATGTTTTTCAATGGCAAAAATCAATGAATATTGTAAATGCACAAACAGTAATTTCTCCGCATTGCAAGGTGCAAGTCTGAAATTTTTTGCTTTTTCCTGCTCCTCTTAGCATGATAAAGAAGATTCAAAGAGAGTGAGATGCCAGCTACTTTCATTCAGTCAGTAGCTTCAATCATTTCTGGACGTTTTTCAATGGTAAAAATCAATGAATATTGTAAATGCACAAACAGTAATTTCTCCACATTGCAAGGTGCAATTCTGAAATTTTTTGCTTTTTCCTGCTCCTCTTAGCATGATAAAGAAGATTCAAAGAGAGTGAGATGCCAGCTCCTTTCATTCAGTCAGTAGCTTCAAACATTTCTGGTATATGAATAACATGATGTTTTTCAATGGCAAAAATCAATGAATATTGTAAATGCACAAACAGTAATTTCTCCGCATTGCAAGGTGCAATTCTGAAATTTTTTGCTTTTTCCTGCTCCTCTTAGCATGATAAAGAAGATTCAAAGAGAGTGAGATGCCAGCTCCTTTCATTCAGTCAGTAGCTTCAATCATTTCTGGACGTTTTTCAATGGCAAAAATCAATGAATATTGTAAATGCACAAACAGTAATTTCTCCGCATTGCAAGGTGCAATTCTGAAATTTTTTGCTTTTTCCTGCTCCTCTTAGCATGATAAAGAAGATTCAAAGAGAGTGAGATGTCAGCTCCTTTCATTCAGTCAGTAGCTTCAAACATTTCTGGTATATGAATAACATGATGTTTTTCAATGGCAAAAATCAATGAATATTGTAAATGCACAAACAGTAATTTCTCCGCATTGCAAGGTGCAATTCTGAAATTTTTTGCTTTTTCCTGCTCCTCTTAGCATGATAAAGAAGATTCAAAGAGAGTGAGATGCCAGCTCCTTTCATTCAGTCAGTAGCTTCAATCATTTCTGGACGTTTTTCAATGGCAAAAATCAATGAATATTGTAAATGCACAAACAGTAATTTCTCCGCATTGCAAGGTGCAATTCTGAAATTTTTTGCTTTTTCCTGCTCCTCTTAGCATGATAAAGAGGATTCAAAGAGAGTGAGATGCCAGCTCCTTTCATTCAGTCAGTAGCTTCAATCATTTCTGGACGTTTTTCAATGGCAAAAATCAATGAATATTGTAAATGCACAAACAGTAATTTCTCCGCATTGCAAGGTGCAATTCTGAAATTTTTTGCTTTTTCCTGCTCCTCTTAGCATGATAAAGAAGATTCAAAGAGAGTGAGATGCCAGCTCCTTTCATTCAGTCAGTAGCTTCAAACATTTCTGGTATATGAATAACATGATGTTTTTCAATGGCAAAAATCAATGAATATTGTAAATGCACAAACAGTAATTTCTCCGCATTGCAAGGTGCAAGTCTGAAATTTTTTGCTTTTTCCTGCTCCTCTTAGCATGATAAAGAAGATTCAAAGAGAGTGAGATGCCAGCTACTTTCATTCAGTCAGTAGCTTCAATCATTTCTGGACGTTTTTCAATGGTAAAAATCAATGAATATTGTAAATGCACAAACAGTAATTTCTCCACATTGCAATGTGCAATTCTAAAATTTTTTGCTTTTTCCTGCTCCTCTTAGCATGATAAAGAAGATTCAAAGAGAGTGAGATGCCTGCTCCTTTCATTCAGTCAGTAGCTTCAAACATTTCTGGTATATGAATAACATGATGTTTTTCAATGGCAAAAATCAATGAATATTGTAAATGCACAAACAGTAATTTCTCCGCATTGCAAGGTGCAATTCTGAAATTTTTTGCTTTTTCCTGCTCCTCTTAGCATGATAAAGAAGATTCAAAGAGAGTGAGATGCCAACTCCTTTCATTCAGTCAGTAGCTTCAAACATTTCTGGTATATGAATAACATGATGTTTTTCAATGGCAAAAATCAATGAATATTGTAAATGCACAAACAGTAATTTCTCCGCATTGCAAGGTGCAATTCTGAAATTTTTTGCTTTTTCCTGCTCCTCTTAGCATGATAAAGAAGATTCAAAGAGAGTGAGATGCCAGCTCCTTTCATTCAGTCAGTAGCTTCAATCATTTCTGGACGTTTTTCAATGGCAAAAATCAATGAATATTGTAAATGCACAAACAGTAATTTCTCCGCATTGCAAGGTGCAATTCTGAAATTTTTTGCTTTTTCCTGCTCCTCTTAGCATGATAAAGAAGATTCAAAGAGAGTGAGATGTCAGCTCCTTTCATTCAGTCAGTAGCTTCAAACATTTCTGGTATATGAATAACATGATGTTTTTCAATGGCAAAAATCAATGAATATTGTAAATGCACAAACAGTAATTTCTCCGCATTGCAAGGTGCAATTCTGAAATTTTTTGCTTTTTCCTGCTCCTCTTAGCATGATAAAGAAGATTCAAAGAGAGTGAGATGCCAGCTCCTTTCATTCAGTCAGTAGCTTCAATCATTTCTGGACGTTTTTCAATGGCAAAAATCAATGAATATTGTAAATGCACAAACAGTAATTTCTCCGCATTGCAAGGTGCAATTCTGAAATTTTTTGCTTTTTCCTGCTCCTCTTAGCATGATAAAGAGGATTCAAAGAGAGTGAGATGCCAGCTCCTTTCATTCAGTCAGTAGCTTCAATCATTTCTGGACGTTTTTCAATGGCAAAAATCAATGAATATTGTAAATGCACAAACAGTAATTTCTCCGCATTGCAAGGTGCAATTCTGAAATTTTTTGCTTTTTCCTGCTCCTCTTAGCATGATAAAGAAGATTCAAAGAGAGTGAGATGCCAGCTCCTTTCATTCAGTCAGTAGCTTCAAACATTTCTGGTATATGAATAACATGATGTTTTTCAATGGCAAAAATCAATGAATATTGTAAATGCACAAACAGTAATTTCTCCGCATTGCAAGGTGCAAGTCTGAAATTTTTTGCTTTTTCCTGCTCCTCTTAGCATGATAAAGAAGATTCAAAGAGAGTGAGATGCCAGCTACTTTCATTCAGTCAGTAGCTTCAATCATTTCTGGACGTTTTTCAATGGTAAAAATCAATGAATATTGTAAATGCACAAACAGTAATTTCTCCACATTGCAATGTGCAATTCTAAAATTTTTTGCTTTTTCCTGCTCCTCTTAGCATGATAAAGAAGATTCAAAGAGAGTGAGATGCCTGCTCCTTTCATTCAGTCAGTAGCTTCAAACATTTCTGGTATATGAATAACATGATGTTTTTCAATGGCAAAAATCAATGAATATTGTAAATGCACAAACAGTAATTTCTCCGCATTGCAAGGTGCAATTCTGAAATTTTTTGCTTTTTCCTGCTCCTCTTAGCATGATAAAGAAGATTCAAAGAGAGTGAGATGCCAACTCCTTTCATTCAGTCAGTAGCTTCAAACATTTCTGGTATATGAATAACATGATGTTTTTCAATGGCAAAAATCAATGAATATTGTAAATGCACAAACAGTAATTTCTCCGCATTGCAAGGTGCAATTCTGAAATTTTTTGCTTTTTCCTGCTCCTCTTAGCATGATAAAGAAGATTCAAAGAGAGTGAGATGCCAGCTCCTTTCATTCAGTCAGTAGCTTCAATCATTTCTGGACGTTTTTCAATGGCAAAAATCAATGAATATTGTAAATGCACAAACAGTAATTTCTCCGCATTGCAAGGTGCAATTCTGAAATTTTTTGCTTTTTCCTGCTCCTCTTAGCATGATAAAGAAGATTCAAAGAGAGTGAGATGCCAGCTCCTTTCATTCAGTCAGTACCTTCAATCATTTCTGGACGTTTTTCAATGGCAAAAATCAATGAATATTGTAAATGCACAAACAGTAATTTCTCCGCATTGCAAGGTGCAATTCTGAAATTTTTTGCTTTTTCCCGCTCCTCTTAGCATGATAAAGAAGATTCAAAGAGAGTGAGGTGCCAGCTCCTTTCATTCAGTCAGTAGCTTCAAACATTTCTGGTATATGAATAACATGTTTTTCAATGGCAAAAATCAATGAATATTGTAAATGCACAAACAGTAATTTCTCCGCATTGCAAGGTGCAATTCTGAAATTTTTTGCTTTTTCCTGCTCCTCTTAGCATGATAAAGAAGATTCAAAGAGAGTGAGATGCCAGCTCCTTTCATTCAATCAGTAGCTTCAATCATTTCTGGACGTTTTTCAATGGCAAAAATCAATGAATATTGTATATGCACAAACAGTAATTTCTCCGCATTGCAAGGTGCAATTCTGAAATTTTTTGCTTTTTCCTGCTCCTCTTAGCATGATAAAGAAGATTCAAAGAGAGTGAGATGCCAGCTCCTTTCATTCAGTCAGTAGCTTCAATCATTTCTGGACGTTTTTCAATGGCAAAAATCAATGAATATTGTAAATGCACAAACAGTAATTTCTCCGCATTGCAAGGTGCAATTCTGAATTTTTTTGCTTTTTCCTGCTCCTCTTAGCATGATAAAGAAGATTCAAAGAGCGTGAGATGCCAGCTCCTTTGATTCAGTCAGTAGCTTCAAACATTTCTGGTATATGAATAACATGATGTTTTTCAATGGCAAAAATCAATGAATATTGTAAATGCACAAACAGTAATTTCTCCGCATTGCAAGGTGCAAGTCTGAAATTTTTTGCTTTTTCCTGCTCCTCTTAGCATGATAAAGAAGATTCAAAGAGAGTGAGATGCCAGCTACTTTCATTCAGTCAGTAGCTTCAATCATTTCTGGACGTTTTTCAATGGTAAAAATCAATGAATATTGTAAATGCACAAACAGTAATTTCTCCACATTGCAAGGTGCAATTCTGAATTTTTTTGCTTTTTCCTGCTCCTCTTAGCATGATAAAGAAGATTCAAAGAGAGTGAGATGCCAGCTCCTTTCATTCAGTCAGTAGCTTCAAACATTTCTGGTATATGAATAACATGATGTTTTTCAATGGCAAAAATCAATGAATATTGTAAATGCACAAACAGTAATTTCTCCGCATTGCAAGGTGCAAGTCTGAAATTTTTTGCTTTTTCCTGCTCCTCTTAGCATGATAAAGAAGATTCAAAGAGAGTGAGATGCCAGCTACTTTCATTCAGTCAGTAGCTTCAATCATTTCTGGACGTTTTTCAATGGTAAAAATCAATGAATATTGTAAATGCACAAACAGTAATTTCTCCACATTGCAAGGTGCAATTCTGAAATTTTTTGCTTTTTCCTGCTCCTCTTAGCATGATAAAGAAGATTCAAAGAGAGTGAGATGCCAGCTCCTTTCATTCAGTCAGTAGCTTCAAACATTTCTGGTATATGAATAACATGATGTTTTTCAATGGCAAAAATCAATGAATATTGTAAATGCACAAACAGTAATTTCTCCACATTGCAAGGTGCAATTCTGAAATTTTTTGCTTTTTCCTGCTCCTCTTAGCATGATAAAGAAGATTCAAAGAGAGTGAGATGCCAGCTCCTTTCATTCAGTCAGTAGCTTCAAACATTTCTGGTATATGAATAACATGATGTTTTTCAATGGCAAAAATCAATGAATATTGTAAATGCACAAACAGTAATTTCTCCGCATTGCAAGGTGCAATTCTGAAATTTTTTGCTTTTTCCTGCTCCTCTTAGCATGATAAAGAAGATTCAAAGAGAGTGAGATGCCAGCTCCTTTCATTCAGTTAGTAGCTTCAATCATTTCTGGACGTTTTTCAATGGCAAAAATCAATGAATATTGTAAATGCACAAACAGTAATTTCTCCGCATTGCAAGGTGCAATTCTGAAATTTTTTGCTTTTTCCTGCTCCTCTTAGCATGATAAAGAAGATTCAAAGAGAGTGAGATGTCAGCTCCTTTCATTCAGTCAGTAGCTTCAAACATTTCTGGTATATGAATAACATGATGTTTTTCAATGGCAAAAATCAATGAATATTGTAAATGCACAAACAGTAATTTCTCCACATTGCAAGGTGCAATTCTGAAATTTTTTGCTTTTTCCTGCTCCTCTTAGCATGATAAAGAAGATTCAAAGAGAGTGAGATGCCAGCTCCTTTCATTCAGTCAGTAGCTTCAAACATTTCTGGTATATGAATAACATGATGTTTTTCAATGGCAAAAATCAATGAATATTGTAAATGCACAAACAGTAATTTCTCCGCATTGCAAGGTGCAATTCTGAAATTTTTTGCTTTTTCCTGCTCCTCTTAGCATGATAAAGAAGATTCAAAGAGAGTGAGATGCCAGCTCCTTTCATTCAGTCAGTAGCTTCAATCATTTCTGGACGTTTTTCAATGGCAAAAATCAATGAATATTGTAAATGCACAAACAGTAATTTCTCCGCATTGCAAGGTGCAATTCTGAAATTTTTTGCTTTTTCCTGCTCCTCTTAGCATGATAAAGAAGATTCAAAGAGAGTGAGATGTCAGCTCCTTTCATTCAGTCAGTAGCTTCAAACATTTCTGGTATATGAATAACATGATGTTTTTCAATGGCAAAAATCAATGAATATTGTAAATGCACAAACAGTAATTTCTCCGCATTGCAAGGTGCAATTCTGAAATTTTTTGCTTTTTCCTGCTCCTCTTAGCATGATAAAGAAGATTCAAAGAGAGTGAGATGCCAGCTCCTTTCATTCAGTCAGTAGCTTCAATCATTTCTGGACGTTTTTCAATGGCAAAAATCAATGAATATTGTAAATGCACAAACAGTAATTTCTCCGCATTGCAAGGTGCAATTCTGAAATTTTTTGCTTTTTCCCGCTCCTCTTAGCATGATAAAGAAGATTCAAAGAGAGTGAGGTGCCAGCTCCTTTCATTCAGTCAGTAGCTTCAAACATTTCTGGTATATGAATAACATGTTTTTCAATGGCAAAAATCAATGAATATTGTAAATGCACAAACAGTAATTTCTCCGCATTGCAAGGTGCAATTCTGAAATTTTTTGCTTTTTCCTGCTCCTCTTAGCATGATAAAGAAGATTCAAAGAGAGTGAGATGCCAGCTCCTTTCATTCAGTCAGTAGCTTCAATCATTTCTGGACGTTTTTCAATGGCAAAAATCAATGAATATTGTAAATGCACAAACAGTAATTTCTCCGCATTGCAAGGTGCAATTCTGAAATTTTTTGCTTTTTCCTGCTCCTCTTAGCATGATAAAGAAGATTCAAAGAGAGTGAGATGCCAGCTCCTTTCATTCAGTCAGTAGCTTCAATCATTTCTGGACGTTTTTCAATGGCAAAAATCAATGAATATTGTAAATGCACAAACAGTAATTTCTCCGCATTGCAAGGTGCAATTCTGAAATTTTTTGCTTTTTCCTGCTCCTCTTAGCATGATAAAGAAGATTCAAAGAGAGTGAGATGCCAGCTCCTTTGATTCAGTCAGTAGCTTCAAACATTTCTGGTATATGAATAACATGATGTTTTTCAATGGCAAAAATCAATGAATATTGTAAATGCACAAACAGTAATTTCTCCGCATTGCAAGGTGCAAGTCTGAAATTTTTTGCTTTTTCCTGCTCCTCTTAGCATGATAAAGAAGATTCAAAGAGAGTGAGATGCCAGCTACTTTCATTCAGTCAGTAGCTTCAATCATTTCTGGACGTTTTTCAATGGTAAAAATCAATGAATATTGTAAATGCACAAACAGTAATTTCTCCACATTGCAAGGTGCAATTCTGAAATTTTTTGCTTTTTCCTGCTCCTCTTAGCATGATAAAGAAGATTCAAAGAGAGTGAGATGCCAGCTCCTTTCATTCAGTCAGTAGCTTCAAACATTTCTGGTATATGAATAACATGATGTTTTTCAATGGCAAAAATCAATGAATATTGTAAATGCACAAACAGTAATTTCTCCGCATTGCAAGGTGCAAGTCTGAAATTTTTTGCTTTTTCCTGCTCCTCTTAGCATGATAAAGAAGATTCAAAGAGAGTGAGATGCCAGCTACTTTCATTCAGTCAGTAGCTTCAATCATTTCTGGACGTTTTTCAATGGTAAAAATCAATGAATATTGTAAATGCACAAACAGTAATTTCTCCACATTGCAAGGTGCAATTCTGAAATTTTTTGCTTTTTCCTGCTCCTCTTAGCATGATAAAGAAGATTCAAAGAGAGTGAGATGCCAGCTCCTTTCATTCAGTCAGTAGCTTCAAACATTTCTGGTATATGAATAACATGATGTTTTTCAATGGCAAAAATCAATGAATATTGTAAATGCACAAACAGTAATTTCTCCGCATTGCAAGGTGCAATTCTGAAATTTTTTGCTTTTTCCTGCTCCTCTTAGCATGATAAAGAAGATTCAAAGAGAGTGAGATGCCAGCTCCTTTCATTCAGTCAGTAGCTTCAATCATTTCTGGACGTTTTTCAATGGCAAAAATCAATGAATATTGTAAATGCACAAACAGTAATTTCTCCGCATTGCAAGGTGCAATTCTGAAATTTTTTGCTTTTTCCTGCTCCTCTTAGCATGATAAAGAAGATTCAAAGAGAGTGAGATGTCAGCTCCTTTCATTCAGTCAGTAGCTTCAAACATTTCTGGTATATGAATAACATGATGTTTTTCAATGGCAAAAATCAATGAATATTGTAAATGCACAAACAGTAATTTCTCCGCATTGCAAGGTGCAATTCTGAAATTTTTTGCTTTTTCCTGCTCCTCTTAGCATGATAAAGAAGATTCAAAGAGAGTGAGATGCCAGCTCCTTTCATTCAGTCAGTAGCTTCAATCATTTCTGGACGTTTTTCAATGGCAAAAATCAATGAATATTGTAAATGCACAAACAGTAATTTCTCCGCATTGCAAGGTGCAATTCTGAAATTTTTTGCTTTTTCCTGCTCCTCTTAGCATGATAAAGAGGATTCAAAGAGAGTGAGATGCCAGCTCCTTTCATTCAGTCAGTAGCTTCAATCATTTCTGGACGTTTTTCAATGGCAAAAATCAATGAATATTGTAAATGCACAAACAGTAATTTCTCCGCATTGCAAGGTGCAATTCTGAAATTTTTTGCTTTTTCCTGCTCCTCTTAGCATGATAAAGAAGATTCAAAGAGAGTGAGATGCCAGCTCCTTTCATTCAGTCAGTAGCTTCAAACATTTCTGGTATATGAATAACATGATGTTTTTCAATGGCAAAAATCAATGAATATTGTAAATGCACAAACAGTAATTTCTCCGCATTGCAAGGTGCAAGTCTGAAATTTTTTGCTTTTTCCTGCTCCTCTTAGCATGATAAAGAAGATTCAAAGAGAGTGAGATGCCAGCTACTTTCATTCAGTCAGTAGCTTCAATCATTTCTGGACGTTTTTCAATGGTAAAAATCAATGAATATTGTAAATGCACAAACAGTAATTTCTCCACATTGCAATGTGCAATTCTAAAATTTTTTGCTTTTTCCTGCTCCTCTTAGCATGATAAAGAAGATTCAAAGAGAGTGAGATGCCTGCTCCTTTCATTCAGTCAGTAGCTTCAAACATTTCTGGTATATGAATAACATGATGTTTTTCAATGGCAAAAATCAATGAATATTGTAAATGCACAAACAGTAATTTCTCCGCATTGCAAGGTGCAATTCTGAAATTTTTTGCTTTTTCCTGCTCCTCTTAGCATGATAAAGAAGATTCAAAGAGAGTGAGATGCCAACTCCTTTCATTCAGTCAGTAGCTTCAAACATTTCTGGTATATGAATAACATGATGTTTTTCAATGGCAAAAATCAATGAATATTGTAAATGCACAAACAGTAATTTCTCCGCATTGCAAGGTGCAATTCTGAAATTTTTTGCTTTTTCCTGCTCCTCTTAGCATGATAAAGAAGATTCAAAGAGAGTGAGATGCCAGCTCCTTTCATTCAGTCAGTAGCTTCAATCATTTCTGGACGTTTTTCAATGGCAAAAATCAATGAATATTGTAAATGCACAAACAGTAATTTCTCCGCATTGCAAGGTGCAATTCTGAAATTTTTTGCTTTTTCCTGCTCCTCTTAGCATGATAAAGAAGATTCAAAGAGAGTGAGATGCCAGCTCCTTTCATTCAGTCAGTACCTTCAATCATTTCTGGACGTTTTTCAATGGCAAAAATCAATGAATATTGTAAATGCACAAACAGTAATTTCTCCGCATTGCAAGGTGCAATTCTGAAATTTTTTGCTTTTTCCCGCTCCTCTTAGCATGATAAAGAAGATTCAAAGAGAGTGAGGTGCCAGCTCCTTTCATTCAGTCAGTAGCTTCAAACATTTCTGGTATATGAATAACATGTTTTTCAATGGCAAAAATCAATGAATATTGTAAATGCACAAACAGTAATTTCTCCGCATTGCAAGGTGCAATTCTGAAATTTTTTGCTTTTTCCTGCTCCTCTTAGCATGATAAAGAAGATTCAAAGAGAGTGAGATGCCAGCTCCTTTCATTCAATCAGTAGCTTCAATCATTTCTGGACGTTTTTCAATGGCAAAAATCAATGAATATTGTATATGCACAAACAGTAATTTCTCCGCATTGCAAGGTGCAATTCTGAAATTTTTTGCTTTTTCCTGCTCCTCTTAGCATGATAAAGAAGATTCAAAGAGAGTGAGATGCCAGCTCCTTTCATTCAGTCAGTAGCTTCAATCATTTCTGGACGTTTTTCAATGGCAAAAATCAATGAATATTGTAAATGCACAAACAGTAATTTCTCCGCATTGCAAGGTGCAATTCTGAATTTTTTTGCTTTTTCCTGCTCCTCTTAGCATGATAAAGAAGATTCAAAGAGAGTGAGATGCCAGCTCCTTTGATTCAGTCAGTAGCTTCAAACATTTCTGGTATATGAATAACATGATGTTTTTCAATGGCAAAAATCAATGAATATTGTAAATGCACAAACAGTAATTTCTCCGCATTGCAAGGTGCAAGTCTGAAATTTTTTGCTTTTTCCTGCTCCTCTTAGCATGATAAAGAAGATTCAAAGAGAGTGAGATGCCAGCTACTTTCATTCAGTCAGTAGCTTCAATCATTTCTGGACGTTTTTCAATGGTAAAAATCAATGAATATTGTAAATGCACAAACAGTAATTTCTCCACATTGCAAGGTGCAATTCTGAATTTTTTTGCTTTTTCCTGCTCCTCTTAGCATGATAAAGAAGATTCAAAGAGAGTGAGATGCCAGCTCCTTTCATTCAGTCAGTAGCTTCAAACATTTCTGGTATATGAATAACATGATGTTTTTCAATGGCAAAAATCAATGAATATTGTAAATGCACAAACAGTAATTTCTCCGCATTGCAAGGTGCAAGTCTGAAATTTTTTGCTTTTTCCTGCTCCTCTTAGCATGATAAAGAAGATTCAAAGAGAGTGAGATGCCAGCTACTTTCATTCAGTCAGTAGCTTCAATCATTTCTGGACGTTTTTCAATGGTAAAAATCAATGAATATTGTAAATGCACAAACAGTAATTTCTCCACATTGCAAGGTGCAATTCTGAAATTTTTTGCTTTTTCCTGCTCCTCTTAGCATGATAAAGAAGATTCAAAGAGAGTGAGATGCCAGCTCCTTTCATTCAGTCAGTAGCTTCAAACATTTCTGGTATATGAATAACATGATGTTTTTCAATGGCAAAAATCAATGAATATTGTAAATGCACAAACAGTAATTTCTCCACATTGCAAGGTGCAATTCTGAAATTTTTTGCTTTTTCCTGCTCCTCTTAGCATGATAAAGAAGATTCAAAGAGAGTGAGATGCCAGCTCCTTTCATTCAGTCAGTAGCTTCAAACATTTCTGGTATATGAATAACATGATGTTTTTCAATGGCAAAAATCAATGAATATTGTAAATGCACAAACAGTAATTTCTCCGCATTGCAAGGTGCAATTCTGAAATTTTTTGCTTTTTCCTGCTCCTATTAGCATGATAAAGAAGATTCAAAGAGAGTGAGATGCCAGCTCCTTTCATTCAGTTAGTAGCTTCAATCATTTCTGGACGTTTTTCAATGGCAAAAATCAATGAATATTGTAAATGCACAAACAGTAATTTCTCCGCATTGCAAGGTGCAATTCTGAAATTTTTTGCTTTTTCCTGCTCCTCTTAGCATGATAAAGAAGATTCAAAGAGAGTGAGATGTCAGCTCCTTTCATTCAGTCAGTAGCTTCAAACATTTCTGGTATATGAATAACATGATGTTTTTCAATGGCAAAAATCAATGAATATTGTAAATGCACAAACAGTAATTTCTCCACATTGCAAGGTGCAATTCTGAAATTTTTTGCTTTTTCCTGCTCCTCTTAGCATGATAAAGAAGATTCAAAGAGAGTGAGATGCCAGCTCCTTTCATTCAGTCAGTAGCTTCAAACATTTCTGGTATATGAATAACATGATGTTTTTCAATGGCAAAAATCAATGAATATTGTAAATGCACAAACAGTAATTTCTCCGCATTGCAAGGTGCAATTCTGAAATTTTTTGCTTTTTCCTGCTCCTCTTAGCATGATAAAGAAGATTCAAAGAGAGTGAGATGCCAGCTCCTTTCATTCAGTCAGTAGCTTCAATCATTTCTGGACGTTTTTCAATGGCAAAAATCAATGAATATTGTAAATGCACAAACAGTAATTTCTCCGCATTGCAAGGTGCAATTCTGAAATTTTTTGCTTTTTCCTGCTCCTCTTAGCATGATAAAGAAGATTCAAAGAGAGTGAGATGTCAGCTCCTTTCATTCAGTCAGTAGCTTCAAACATTTCTGGTATATGAATAACATGATGTTTTTCAATGGCAAAAATCAATGAATATTGTAAATGCACAAACAGTAATTTCTCCGCATTGCAAGGTGCAATTCTGAAATTTTTTGCTTTTTCCTGCTCCTCTTAGCATGATAAAGAAGATTCAAAGAGAGTGAGATGCCAGCTCCTTTCATTCAGTCAGTAGCTTCAATCATTTCTGGACGTTTTTCAATGGCAAAAATCAATGAATATTGTAAATGCACAAACAGTAATTTCTCCGCATTGCAAGGTGCAATTCTGAAATTTTTTGCTTTTTCCTGCTCCTCTTAGCATGATAAAGAGGATTCAAAGAGAGTGAGATGCCAGCTCCTTTCATTCAGTCAGTAGCTTCAATCATTTCTGGACGTTTTTCAATGGCAAAAATCAATGAATATTGTAAATGCACAAACAGTAATTTCTCCGCATTGCAAGGTGCAATTCTGAAATTTTTTGCTTTTTCCTGCTCCTCTTAGCATGATAAAGAAGATTCAAAGAGAGTGAGATGCCAGCTCCTTTCATTCAGTCAGTAGCTTCAAACATTTCTGGTATATGAATAACATGATGTTTTTCAATGGCAAAAATCAATGAATATTGTAAATGCACAAACAGTAATTTCTCCGCATTGCAAGGTGCAAGTCTGAAATTTTTTGCTTTTTCCTGCTCCTCTTAGCATGATAAAGAAGATTCAAAGAGAGTGAGATGCCAGCTACTTTCATTCAGTCAGTAGCTTCAATCATTTCTGGACGTTTTTCAATGGTAAAAATCAATGAATATTGTAAATGCACAAACAGTAATTTCTCCACATTGCAATGTGCAATTCTAAAATTTTTTGCTTTTTCCTGCTCCTCTTAGCATGATAAAGAAGATTCAAAGAGAGTGAGATGCCTGCTCCTTTCATTCAGTCAGTAGCTTCAAACATTTCTGGTATATGAATAACATGATGTTTTTCAATGGCAAAAATCAATGAATATTGTAAATGCACAAACAGTAATTTCTCCGCATTGCAAGGTGCAATTCTGAAATTTTTTGCTTTTTCCTGCTCCTCTTAGCATGATAAAGAAGATTCAAAGAGAGTGAGATGCCAACTCCTTTCATTCAGTCAGTAGCTTCAAACATTTCTGGTATATGAATAACATGATGTTTTTCAATGGCAAAAATCAATGAATATTGTAAATGCACAAACAGTAATTTCTCCGCATTGCAAGGTGCAATTCTGAAATTTTTTGCTTTTTCCTGCTCCTCTTAGCATGATAAAGAAGATTCAAAGAGAGTGAGATGCCAGCTCCTTTCATTCAGTCAGTAGCTTCAATCATTTCTGGACGTTTTTCAATGGCAAAAATCAATGAATATTGTAAATGCACAAACAGTAATTTCTCCGCATTGCAAGGTGCAATTCTGAAATTTTTTGCTTTTTCCTGCTCCTCTTAGCATGATAAAGAAGATTCAAAGAGAGTGAGATGCCAGCTCCTTTCATTCAGTCAGTACCTTCAATCATTTCTGGACGTTTTTCAATGGCAAAAATCAATGAATATTGTAAATGCACAAACAGTAATTTCTCCGCATTGCAAGGTGCAATTCTGAAATTTTTTGCTTTTTCCCGCTCCTCTTAGCATGATAAAGAAGATTCAAAGAGAGTGAGGTGCCAGCTCCTTTCATTCAGTCAGTAGCTTCAAACATTTCTGGTATATGAATAACATGTTTTTCAATGGCAAAAATCAATGAATATTGTAAATGCACAAACAGTAATTTCTCCGCATTGCAAGGTGCAATTCTGAAATTTTTTGCTTTTTCCTGCTCCTCTTAGCATGACAAAGAAGATTCAAAGAGAGTGAGATGCCAGCTCCTTTCATTCAATCAGTAGCTTCAATCATTTCTGGACGTTTTTCAATGGCAAAAATCAATGAATATTGTATATGCACAAACAGTAATTTCTCCGCATTGCAAGGTGCAATTCTGAAATTTTTTGCTTTTTCCTGCTCCTCTTAGCATGATAAAGAAGATTCAAAGAGAGTGAGATGCCAGCTCCTTTCATTCAGTCAGTAGCTTCAATCATTTCTGGACGTTTTTCAATGGCAAAAATCAATGAATATTGTAAATGCACAAACAGTAATTTCTCCGCATTGCAAGGTGCAATTCTGAATTTTTTTGCTTTTTCCTGCTCCTCTTAGCATGATAAAGAAGATTCAAAGAGAGTGAGATGCCAGCTCCTTTGATTCAGTCAGTAGCTTCAAACATTTCTGGTATATGAATAACATGATGTTTTTCAATGGCAAAAATCAATGAATATTGTAAATGCACAAACAGTAATTTCTCCGCATTGCAAGGTGCAAGTCTGAAATTTTTTGCTTTTTCCTGCTCCTCTTAGCATGATAAAGAAGATTCAAAGAGAGTGAGATGCCAGCTACTTTCATTCAGTCAGTAGCTTCAATCATTTCTGGACGTTTTTCAATGGTAAAAATCAATGAATATTGTAAATGCACAAACAGTAATTTCTCCACATTGCAAGGTGCAATTCTGAATTTTTTTGCTTTTTCCTGCTCCTCTTAGCATGATAAAGAAGATTCAAAGAGAGTGAGATGCCAGCTCCTTTCATTCAGTCAGTAGCTTCAAACATTTCTGGTATATGAATAACATGATGTTTTTCAATGGCAAAAATCAATGAATATTGTAAATGCACAAACAGTAATTTCTCCGCATTGCAAGGTGCAAGTCTGAAATTTTTTGCTTTTTCCTGCTCCTCTTAGCATGATAAAGAAGATTCAAAGAGAGTGAGATGCCAGCTACTTTCATTCAGTCAGTAGCTTCAATCATTTCTGGACGTTTTTCAATGGTAAAAATCAATGAATATTGTAAATGCACAAACAGTAATTTCTCCACATTGCAAGGTGCAATTCTGAAATTTTTTGCTTTTTCCTGCTCCTCTTAGCATGATAAAGAAGATTCAAAGAGAGTGAGATGCCAGCTCCTTTCATTCAGTCAGTAGCTTCAAACATTTCTGGTATATGAATAACATGATGTTTTTCAATGGCAAAAATCAATGAATATTGTAAATGCACAAACAGTAATTTCTCCACATTGCAAGGTGCAATTCTGAAATTTTTTGCTTTTTCCTGCTCCTCTTAGCTTGATAAAGAAGATTCAAAGAGAGTGAGATGCCAGCTCCTTTCATTCAGTCAGTAGCTTCAAACATTTCTGGTATATGAATAACATGATGTTTTTCAATGGCAAAAATCAATGAATATTGTAAATGCACAAACAGTAATTTCTCCGCATTGCAAGGTGCAATTCTGAAATTTTTTGCTTTTTCCTGCTCCTCTTAGCATGATAAAGAAGATTCAAAGAGAGTGAGATGCCAGCTCCTTTCATTCAGTTAGTAGCTTCAATCATTTCTGGACGTTTTTCAATGGCAAAAATCAATGAATATTGTAAATGCACAAACAGTAATTTCTCCGCATTGCAAGGTGCAATTCTGAAATTTTTTGCTTTTTCCTGCTCCTCTTAGCATGATAAAGAAGATTCAAAGAGAGTGAGATGTCAGCTCCTTTCATTCAGTCAGTAGCTTCAAACATTTCTGGTATATGAATAACATGATGTTTTTCAATGGCAAAAATCAATGAATATTGTAAATGCACAAACAGTAATTTCTCCACATTGCAAGGTGCAATTCTGAAATTTTTTGCTTTTTCCTGCTCCTCTTAGCATGATAAAGAAGATTCAAAGAGAGTGAGATGCCAGCTCCTTTCATTCAGTCAGTAGCTTCAAACATTTCTGGTATATGAATAACATGATGTTTTTCAATGGCAAAAATCAATGAATATTGTAAATGCACAAACAGTAATTTCTCCGCATTGCAAGGTGCAATTCTGAAATTTTTTGCTTTTTCCTGCTCCTCTTAGCATGATAAAGAAGATTCAAAGAGAGTGAGATGCCAGCTCCTTTCATTCAGTCAGTAGCTTCAATCATTTCTGGACGTTTTTCAATGGCAAAAATCAATGAATATTGTAAATGCACAAACAGTAATTTCTCCGCATTGCAAGGTGCAATTCTGAAATTTTTTGCTTTTTCCTGCTCCTCTTAGCATGATAAAGAAGATTCAAAGAGAGTGAGATGCCAGCTCCTTTCATTCAGTCAGTAGCTTCAATCATTTCTGGACGTTTTTCAATGGCAAAAATCAATGAATATTGTAAATGCACAAACAGTAATTTCTCCGCATTGCAACGTGCAATTCTGAAATTTTTTGCTTTTTCCTGCTCCTCTTAGCATGATAAAGAAGATTCAAAGAGAGTGAGATGTCAGCTCCTTTCATTCAGTCAGTAGCTTCAAACATTTCTGGTATATGAATAACATGATGTTTTTCAATGGCAAAAATCAATGAATATTGTAAATGCACAAACAGTAATTTCTCCACATTGCAAGGTGCAATTCTGAAATTTTTTGCTTTTTCCTGCTCCTCTTAGCATGATAAAGAAGATTCAAAGAGAGTGAGATGCCAGCTCCTTTCATTCAGTCAGTAGCTTCAAACATTTCTGGTATATGAATAACATGATGTTTTTCAATGGCAAAAATCAATGAATATTGTAAATGCACAAACAGTAATTTCTCCGCATTGCAAGGTGCAATTCTGAAATTTTTTGCTTTTTCCTGCTCCTCTTAGCATGATAAAGAAGATTCAAAGAGAGTGAGATGCCAGCTCCTTTCATTCAGTCAGTAGCTTCAATCATTTCTGGACTTTTTCAATGGCAAAAATCAATGAATATTGTAAATGCACAAACAGTAATTTCTCCGCATTGCAAGGTGCAATTCTGAAATTTTTTGCTTTTTCCTGCTCCTCTTAGCATGATAAAGAAGATTCAAAGAGAGTGAGATGTCAGCTCCTTTCATTCAGTCAGTAGCTTCAAACATTTCTGGTATATGAATAACATGATGTTTTTCAATGGCAAAAATCAATGAATATTGTAAATGCACAAACAGTAATTTCTCCGCATTGCAAGGTGCAATTCTGAAATTTTTTGCTTTTTCCTGCTCCTCTTAGCATGATAAAGAAGATTCAAAGAGAGTGAGATGCCAGCTCCTTTCATTCAGTCAGTACCTTCAATCATTTCTGGACGTTTTTCAATGGCAAAAATCAATGAATATTGTAAATGCACAAACAGTAATTTCTCCGCATTGCAAGGTGCAAATTCTGAAATTTTTTGCTTTTTCCCGCTCCTCTTAGCATGATAAAGAAGATTCAAAGAGAGTGAGGTGCCAGCTCCTTTCATTCAGTCAGTAGCTTCAAACATTTCTGGTATATGAATAACATGTTTTTCAATGGCAAAAATCAATGAATATTGTAAATGCACAAACAGTAATTTCTCCGCATTGCAAGGTGCAATTCTGAAATTTTTTTGCTTTTTCCTGCTCCTCTTAGCATGATAAAGAAGATTCAAAGAGAGTGAGATGCCAGCTCCTTTCATTCAATCAGTAGCTTCAATCATTTCTGGACGTTTTTCAATGGCAAAAATCAATGAATATTGTATATGCACAAACAGTAATTTCTCCGCATTGCAAGGTGCAATTCTGAAATTTTTTGCTTTTTCTGCTCCTCTTAGCATGATAAAGAAGATTCAAAGAGAGTGAGGTGCCAGCTCCTTTCATTCAGTCAGTAGCTTCAAACATTTCTGGTATATGAATAACATGTTTTTCAATGGCAAAAATCAATGAATATTGTAAATGCACAAACAGTAATTTCTCCGCATTGCAAGGTGCAATTCTGAAATTTTTTGCTTTTTCCTGCTCCTCTTAGCATGATAAAGAAGATTCAAAGAGAGTGAGATGCCAGCTCCTTTCATTCAGTCAGTAGCTTCAATCATTTCTGGACGTTTTTCAATGGCAAAAATCAATGAATATTGTAAATGCACAAACAGTAATTTCTCCGCATTGCAAGGTGCAATTCTGAAATTTTTTGCTTTTTCCTGCTCCTCTTAGCATGATAAAGAAGATTCAAAGAGAGTGAGATGCCAGCTCCTTTCATTCAGTCAGTAGCTTCAATCATTTCTGGACGTTTTCAATGGCAAAAATCAATGAATATTGTAAATGCACAAACAGTAATTTCTCCGCATTGCAAGGTGCAATTCTGAAATTTTTTGCTTTTTCCTGCTCCTCTTAGCATGATAAAGAAGATTCAAAGAGAGTGAGATGCCAGCTCCTTTGATTCATTCAGTAGCTTCAAACATTTCTGGTATATGAATAACATGATGTTTTTCAATGGCAAAAATCAATGAATATTGTAAATGCACAAACAGTAATTTCTCCGCATTGCAAGGTGCAAGTCTGAAATTTTTTGCTTTTTCCTGCTCCTCTTAGCATGATAAAGAAGATTCAAAGAGAGTGAGATGCCAGCTACTTTCATTCAGTCAGTAGCTTCAATCATTTCTGGACGTTTTTCAATGGTAAAAATCAATGAATATTGTAAATGCACAAACAGTAATTTCTCCACATTGCAAGGTGCAATTCTGAAATTTTTTGCTTTTTCCTGCTCCTCTTAGCATGATAAAGAAGATTCAAAGAGAGTGAGATGCCAGCTCCTTAGATTCAGTCAGTAGCTTCAAACATTTCTGGTATATGAATAACATGATGTTTTTCAATGGCAAAAATCAATGAATATTGTAAATGCACAAACAGTAATTTCTCCGCATTGCAAGGTGCAAGTCTGAAATTTTTTGCTTTTTCCTGCTCCTCTTAGCATGATAAAGAAGATTCAAAGAGAGTGAGATGCCAGCTACTTATATTCAGTCAGTAGCTTCAATCATTTCTGGACGTTTTTCCAATGGTAAAAATCAATGAATATTGTAAATGCACAAACAGTAATTTCTCCACATTGCAAGGTGCAATTCTGAAATTTTTGCTTTTTCCTGCTCCTCTTAGCATGATAAAGAAGATTCAAAGAGAGTGAGATGCCAGCTCCTTTCATTCAGTCAGTAGCTTCAAACATTTCTGGTATATGAATAACATGATGTTTTTCAATGGCAAAAATCAATGAATATTGTAAATGCACAAACATTAATTTCTCCACATTGCAAGGTGCAATTCTGAAATTTTTTGCTTTTTCCTGCTCCTCTTAGCATGATAAAGAAGATTCAAAGAGAGTGAGATGCCAGCTCCTTTCATTCAGTCAGTAGCTTCAAACATTTCTGGTATATGAATAACATGTTTTTCAATGGCAAAAATCAATGAATATTGTAAATGCACAAACAGTAATTTCTCCGCATTGCAAGGTGCAATTCTGAAATTTTTTGCTTTTTCCTGCTCCTCTTAGCATGATAAAGAAGATTCAAAGAGAGTGAGATGCCAGCTCCTTTCATTCAGTCAGTAGCTTCAATCATTCTGGACGTTTTTCAATGGCAAAAATCAATGAATATTGTAAATGCACAAACAGTAATTTCTCCGCATTGCAAGGTGCAATTCTGAAATTTTTTGCTTTTTCCTGCTCCTCTTAGCATGATAAAGAAGATTCAAAGAGAGTGAGATGTCAGCTCCTTTCATTCAGTCAGTAGCTTCAAACATTTCTGGTATATGAATAACATGATGTTTTTCAATGGCAAAAATCAATGAATATTGTAAATGCACAAACAGTAATTTCTCCGCATTGCAAGGTGCAATTCTGAAATTTTTTGCTTTTTCCTGCTCCTCTTAGCATGATAAAGAAGATTCAAAGAGAGTGAGATGCCAGCTCCTTTCATTCAGTCAGTAGCTTCAATCATTTCTGGATTTGAATAACGTTTTTCAATGGCAAAAATCAATGAATATTGTAAATGCACAAACAGTAATTTCTCCGCATTGCAAGGTGCAATTCTGAAATTTTTTGCTTTTTCCTGCTCCTCTTAGCATGATAAAGAAGATTCAAAGAGAGTGAGATGCCAGCTCCTTTCATTCAGTCAGTAGCTTCAATCATTTCTGGACGTTTTTCAATGGCAAAAATCAATGAATATTGTAAATGCACAAACAGTAATTTCTCCGCATTGCAAGGTGCAATTCTGAAATTTTTTGCTTTTTCCTGCTCCTCTTAGCATGATAAAGAAGATTCAAAGAGAGTGAGATGCCAACTCCTTTCATTCAGTCAGTAGCTTCAAACATTTCTGGTATATGAATAACATGATGTTTTTCAATGGCAAAAATCAATGAATATTGTAAATGCACAAACAGTAATTTCTCCGCATTGCAAGGTGCAATTCTGAAATTTTTTTGCTTTTTCCTGCTCCTCTTAGCATGATAAAGAAGATTCAAAGAGAGTGAGATGCCAGCTCCTTTCATTCAATCAGTAGCTTCAATCATTTCTGGACGTTTTTCAATGGCAAAAATCAATGAATATGTATATGCACAAACAGTAATTTCTCCGCATTGCAAGGTGCAATTCTGAAATTTTTTGCTTTTTCCTGCTCCTCTTAGCATGATAAAGAAGATTCAAAGAGAGTGAGATGCCAGCTCCTTTCATTCAGTCAGTAGCTTCAATCATTTCTGGACGTTTTTCAATGGCAAAAAATCAATGAATATTGTAAATGCACAAACAGTAATTTCTCCGCATTGCAAGGTGCAATTCTGAAATTTTTTGCTTTTTCCTGCTCCTCTTAGCATGATAAAGAAGATTCAAAGAGAGTGAGATGCCAGCTCCTTTGATTCAGTCAGTAGCTTCAAACATTTCTGGTATATGAATAACATGATGTTTTTCAATGGCAAAAATCAATGAATATTGTAAATGCACAAACAGTAATTTCTCCGCATTGCAAGGTGCAAGTCTGAAATTTTTTTGCTTTTTCCTGCTCCTCTTAGCATGATAAAGAAGATTCAAAGAGAGTGAGATGCCAGCTACTTTCATTCAGTCAGTAGCTTCAATCATTTCTGGACGTTTTTCAATGGTAAAAATCAATGAATATTGTAAATGCACAAACAGTAATTTCTCCACATTGCAAGGTGCAATTCTGAAATTTTTTGCTTTTTCCTGCTCCTCTTAGCATGATAAAGAAGATTCAAAGAGAGTGAGATGCCAGCTCCTTTCATTCAGTCAGTAGCTTCAAACATTTCTGGTATATGAATAACATGATGTTTTTCAATGGCAAAAATCAATGAATATTGTAAATGCACAAACAGTAATTTCTCCGCATTGCAAGGTGCAAGTCTGAAATTTTTTGCTTTTTCCTGCTCCTCTTAGCATGATAAAGAAGATTCAAAAGAGAGTGAGATGCCAGCTACTTTCATTCAGTCAGTAGCTTCAATCATTTCTGGACGTTTTTCAATGGTAAAAATCAATGAATATTGTAAATGCACAAACAGTAATTTCTCCACATTGCAAGGTGCAATCTGAAATTTTTTGCTTTTTCCTGCTTCTCTTAGCCAGATAAAGAAGATTCAAAGAGAGTGAGATGCCAGCTCCTTTCATTCAGTCAGTAGCTTCAAACATTTCTGGTATATGAATAACATGATGTTTTTCAATGGCAAAAATCAATGAATATTGTAAATGCACAAACAGTAATTTCTCCACATTGCAAGGTGCAATTCTGAAATTTTTTGCTTTTTCCTGCTCCTCTTAGCATGATAAAGAAGATTCAAAGAGAGTGGAGATGCCAGCTCCTTTCATTCAGTCAGTAGCTTCAAACATTTCTGGTATATGAATAACATGATGTTTTTCATTGGCAAAAATCAATGAATATTGTAAATGCACAAACAGTAATTTCTCCGCATTGCAAGGTGCAATTCTGAAATTTTTTTGCTTTTTCCTGCTCCTCTTAGCATGATAAAGAAGATTCAAAGAGAGTGAGATGCCAGCTCCTTTCATTCAGTCAGTAGCTTCAATCATTTCTGGACGTTTTTCAATGGCAAAAATCAATGAATATTGTAAATGCACAAACAGTAATTTCTCCGCATTGCAAGGTGCAATTCTGAAATTTTTTGCTTTTTCCTGCTCCTCTTAGCATGATAAAGAAGATTCAAAGAGAGTGAGATGTCAGCTCCTTTCATTCAGTCAGTAGCTTCAAACATTTCTGGTATATGAATAACATGATGTTTTTCAATGGCAAAAATCAATGAATATTGTAAATGCACAAACAGTAATTTCTCCGCATTGCAAGGTGCAATTCTGAAATTTTTTGCTTTTTCCTGCTCCTCTTAGCATGATAAAGAAGATTCAAAGAGAGTGAGATGCCAGCTCCTTTCATTCAGTCAGTAGCTTCAATCATTTCTGGACGTTTTTCAATGGCAAAAATCAATGAATATTGTAAATGCACAAACAGTAATTTCTCCGCATTGCAAGGTGCAATTCTGAAATTTTTTGCTTTTTCCTGCTCCTCTTAGCATGATAAAGAAGATTCAAAGAGAGTGAGATGCCAGCTCCTTTCATTCAGTCAGTAGCTTCAATCATTTCTGGACGTTTTTCAAAGGCAAAAATCAATGAATATTGTAAATGCACAAACAGTAATTTCTCCGCATTGCAAGGTGCAATTCTGAAATTTTTTGCTTTTTCCTGCTCCTCTTAGCATGATAAAGATTCAAAGAGAGTGAGATGCCAGCTCCTTTGATTCAGTCAGTAGCTTCAAACATTTCTGGTATATGAATAACATGATGTTTTTCAATGGCAAAAATCAATGAATATTGTAAATGCACAAACAGTAATTTCTCCGCATTGCAAGGTGCAAGTCTGAAATTTTTTGCTTTTTCCTGCTCCTCTTAGCATGATAAAGAAGATTCAAAGAGAGTGAGATGCCAGCTACTTTCATTCAGTCAGTAGCTTCAATCATTTCTGGACGTTTTTCAATGGTAAAAATCAATGAATATTGTTTATGCACAAACAGTAATTTCTCCACATTGCAAGGTGCAATTCTGAAATTTTTTGCTTTTTCCTGCTCCTCTTAGCATGATAAAGAAGATTCAAAGAGAGTGAGATGCCAGCTCCTTTCATTCAGTCAGTAGCTTCAAACATTTCTGGTATATGAATAACATGATGTTTTTCAATGGCAAAAATCAATGAATATTGTAAATGCACAAACAGTAATTTCTCCGCATTGCAAGGTGCAAGTCTGAAATTTTTTGCTTTTTCCTGCTCCTCTTAGCATGATAAAGAAGATTCAAAGAGAGTGAGATGCCAGCTACTTTCATTCAGTCAGTAGCTTCAATCATTTCTGGACGTTTTTCAATGGTAAAAATCAATGAATATTGTAAATGCACAAACAGTAATTTCTCCGCATTGCAAGGTGCAATTCTGAAATTTTTTGCTTTTTCCTGCTCCTCTTAGCATGATAAAGAAGATTCAAAGAGAGTGAGATGCCAGCTCCTTTCATTCAGTCAGTAGCTTCAAACATTTCTGGTATATGAATAACATGATGTTTTTCAATGGCAAAAATCAATGAATATTGTAAATGCACAAACAGTAATTTCTCCACATTGCAAGGTGCAATTCTGAAATTTTTTGCTTTTTCCTGCTCCTCTTAGCATGATAAAGAAGATTCAAAGAGAGTGAGATGCCAGCTCCTTTCATTCAGTCAGTAGCTTCAAACATTTCTGGTATATGAATAACATGATGTTTTTCAATGGCAAAAATCAATGAATATTGTAAATGCACAAACAGTAATTTCTCCGCATTGCAAGGTGCAATTCTGAAATTTTTTGCTTTTTCCTGCTCCTCTTAGCATGATAAAGAAGATTCAAAGAGAGTGAGATGCCAGCTCCTTTCATTCAGTCAGTAGCTTCAATCATTTCTGGACGTTTTTCAATGGCAAAAATCAATGAATATTGTAAATGCACAAACAGTAATTTCTCCGCATTGCAAGGTGCAATTCTGAAATTTTTTGCTTTTTCCTGCTCCTCTTAGCATGATAAAGAAGATTCAAAGAGAGTGAGATGTCAGCTCCTTTCATTCAGTCAGTAGCTTCAAACATTTCTGGTATATGAATAACATGATGTTTTTCAATGGCAAAAATCAATGAATATTGTAAATGCACAAACAGTAATTTCTCCGCATTGCAAGGTGCAATTCTGAAATTTTTTGCTTTTTCCTGCTCCTCTTAGCATGATAAAGAAGATTCAAAGAGAGTGAGATGCCAGCTCCTTTCATTCAGTCAGTAGCTTCAATCATTTCTGGACGTTTTTCAATGGCAAAAATCAATGAATATTGTAAATGCACAAACAGTAATTTCTCCGCATTGCAAGGTGCAATTCTGAAATTTTTTGCTTTTTCCTGCTCCTCTTAGCATGATAAAGAAGATTCAAAGAGAGTGAGATGCCAGCTCCTTTCATTCAGTCAGTAGCTTCAAACATTTCTGGTATATGAATAACATGATGTTTTTCAATGGCAAAAATCAATGAATATTGTAAATGCACAAACAGTAATTTCTCCGCATTGCAAGGTGCAATTCTGAAATTTTTTGCTTTTTCCTGCTCCTCTTAGCATGATAAAGAAGATTCAAAGAGAGTGAGATGCCAACTCCTTTCATTCAGTCAGTAGCTTCAAACATTTCTGGTATATGAATAACATGATGTTTTTCAATGGCAAAAATCAATGAATATTGTAAATGCACAAACAGTAATTTCTCCGCATTGCAAGGTGCAATTCTGAAATTGTTTGCTTTTTCCTGCTCCTCTTAGCATGATAAAGAAGATTCAAAGAGAGTGAGATGCCAGCTCCTTTCATTCAGTCAGTAGCTTCAATCATTTCTGGACGTTTTTCAATGGCAAAAATCAATGAATATTGTAAATGCACAAACAGTAATTTCTCCGCATTGCAAGGTGCAATTCTGAAATTTTTTGCTTTTTCCTGCTCCTCTTAGCATGATAAAGAAGATTCAAAGAGAGTGAGATGCCAGCTCCTTTCATTCAGTCAGTACCTTCAATCATTTCTGGACGTTTTTCAATGGCAAAAATCAATGAATATTGTAAATGCACAAACAGTAATTTCTCCGCATTGCAAGGTGCAATTCTGAAATTTTTTGCTTTTTCCCGCTCCTCTTAGCATGATAAAGAAGATTCAAAGAGAGTGAGGTGCCAGCTCCTTTCATTCAGTCAGTAGCTTCAAACATTTCTGGTATATGAATAACATGTTTTTCAATGGCAAAAATCAATGAATATTGTAAATGCACAAACAGTAATTTCTCCGCATTGCAAGGTGCAATTCTGAAATTTTTTGCTTTTTCCTGCTCCTCTTAGCATGATAAAGAAGATTCAAAGAGAGTGAGATGCCAGCTTCTTTCATTCAATCAGTAGCTTCAATCATTTCTGGACGTTTTTCAATGGCAAAAATCAATGAATATTGTATATGCACAAACAGTAATTTCTCCGCATTGCAAGGTGCAATTCTGAAATTTTTTGCTTTTTCCTGCTCCTCTTAGCATGATAAAGAAGATTCAAAGAGAGTGAGGTGCCAGCTCCTTTCATTCAGTCAGTAGCTTCAAACATTTCTGGTATATGAATAACATGTTTTTCAATGGCAAAAATCAATGAATATTGTAAATGCACAAACAGTAATTTCTCCGCATTGCAAGGTGCAATTCTGAAATTTTTTGCTTTTTCCTGCTCCTCTTAGCATGATAAAGAAGATTCAAAGAGAGTGAGATGCCAGCTCCTTTCATTCAGTCAGTAGCTTCAATCATTTCTGGACGTTTTTCAATGGCAAAAATCAATGAATATTGTAAATGCACAAACAGTAATTTCTCCGCATTGCAAGGTGCAATTCTGAAATTTTTTGCTTTTTCCTGCTCCTCTTAGCATGATAAAGAAGATTCAAAGAGAGTGAGATGCCAGCTCCTTTCATTCAGTCAGTAGCTTCAATCATTTCTGGACGTTTTTCAATGGCAAAAATCAATGAATATTGTAAATGCACAAACAATAATTTCTCCGCATTGCAAGGTGCAATTCTGAAATTTTTTGCTTTTTCCTGCTCCTCTTAGCATGATAAAGAAGATTCAAAGAGAGTGAGATGCCAGCTCCTTTGATTCAGTCAGTAGCTTCAAACATTTCTGGTATATGAATAACATGATGTTTTTCAATGGCAAAAATCAATGAATATTGTAAATGCACAAACAGTAATTTCTCCGCATTGCAAGGTGCAAGTCTGAAATTTTTTGCTTTTTCCTGCTCCTCTTAGCATGATAAAGAAGATTCAAAGAGAGTGAGATGCCAGCTCCTTTCATTCAGTCAGTAGCTTCAAACATTTCTGGTATATGAATAACATGATGTTTTTCAATGGCAAAAATCAATGAATATTGTAAATGCACAAACAGTAATTTCTCCGCATTGCAAGGTGCAAGTCTGAAATTTTTTGCTTTTTCCTGCTCCTCTTAGCATGATAAAGAAGATTCAAAGAGAGTGAGATGCCAGCTACTTTCATTCAGTCAGTAGCTTCAATCATTTCTGGACGTTTTTCAATGGTAAAAATCAATGAATATTGTAAATGCACAAACAGTAATTTCTCCACATTGCAAGGTGCAATTCTGAAATTTTTTGCTTTTTCCTGCTCCTCTTAGCATGATAAAGAAGATTCAAAGAGAGTGAGATGCCAGCTCCTTTCATTCAGTCAGTAGCTTCAAACATTTCTGGTATATGAATAACATGATGTTTTTCAATGGCAAAAATCAATGAATATTGTAAATGCACAAACAGTAATTTCTCCGCATTGCAAGGTGCAAGTCTGAAATTTTTTGCTTTTTCCTGCTCCTCTTAGCATGATAAAGAAGATTCAAAGAGAGTGAGATGCCAGCTACTTTCATTCAGTCAGTAGCTTCAATCATTTCTGGACGTTTTTCAATGGTAAAAATCAATGAATATTGTAAATGCACAAACAGTAATTTCTCCACATTGCAAGGTGCAATTCTGAAATTTTTTGCTTTTTCCTGCTCCTCTTAGCATGATAAAGAAGATTCAAAGAGAGTGAGATGCCAGCTCCTTTCATTCAGTCAGTAGCTTCAAACATTTCTGGTATATGAATAACATGATGTTTTTCAATGGCAAAAATCAATGAATATTGTAAATGCACAAACAGTAATTTCTCCACATTGCAAGGTGCAATTCTGAAATTTTTTGCTTTTTCCTGCTCCTCTTAGCATGATAAAGAAGATTCAAAGAGAGTGAGATGCCAGCTCCTTTCATTCAGTCAGTAGCTTCAATCATTTCTGGACGTTTTTCAATGGCAAAAATCAATGAATATTGTAAATGCACAAACAGTAATTTCTCCGCATTGCAAGGTGCAATTCTGAAATTTTTTGCTTTTTCCTGCTCCTCTTAGCATGATAAAGAAGATTCAAAGAGAGTGAGATGTCAGCTCCTTTCATTCAGTCAGTAGCTTCAAACATTTCTGGTATATGAATAACATGATGTTTTTCAATGGCAAAAATCAATGAATATTGTAAATGCACAAACAGTAATTTCTCCGCATTGCAAGGTGCAATTCTGAAATTTTTTGCTTTTTCCTGCTCCTCTTAGCATGATAAAGAAGATTCAAAGAGAGTGAGATGCCAGCTCCTTTCATTCAGTCAGTAGCTTCAATCATTTCTGGACGTTTTTCAATGGCAAAAATCAATGAATATTGTAAATGCACAAACAGTAATTTCTCCGCATTGCAAGGTGCAATTCTGAAATTTTTTGCTTTTTCCTGCTCCTCTTAGCATGATAAAGAAGATTCAAAGAGAGTGAGATGTCAGCTCCTTTCATTCAGTCAGTAGCTTCAAACATTTCTGGTATATGAATAACATGATGTTTTTCAATGGCAAAAATCAATGAATATTGTAAATGCACAAACAGTAATTTCTCCGCATTGCAAGGTGCAATTCTGAAATTTTTTGCTTTTTCCTGCTCCTCTTAGCATGATAAAGAAGATTCAAAGAGAGTGAGATGCCAGCTCCTTTCATTCAGTCAGTAGCTTCAAACATTTCTGGTATATGAATAACATGATGTTTTTCAATGGCAAAAATCAATGAATATTGTAAATGCACAAACAGTAATTTCTCCGCATTGCAAGGTGCAATTCTGAAATTTTTTGCTTTTTCCTGCTCCTCTTAGCATGATAAAGAAGATTCAAAGAGAGTGAGATGCCAACTCCTTTCATTCAGTCAGTAGCTTCAAACATTTCTGGTATATGAATAACATGATGTTTTTCAATGGCAAAAATCAATGAATATTGTAAATGCACAAACAGTAATTTCTCCGCATTGCAAGGTGCAATTCTGAAATTGTTTGCTTTTTCCTGCTCCTCTTAGCATGATAAAGAAGATTCAAAGAGAGTGAGATGCCAGCTCCTTTCATTCAGTCAGTAGCTTCAATCATTTCTGGACGTTTTTCAATGGCAAAAATCAATGAATATTGTAAATGCACAAACAGTAATTTCTCCGCATTGCAAGGTGCAATTCTGAAATTTTTTGCTTTTTCCTGCTCCTCTTAGCATGATAAAGAAGATTCAAAGAGAGTGAGATGCCAGCTCCTTTCATTCAGTCAGTACCTTCAATCATTTCTGGACGTTTTTCAATGGCAAAAATCAATGAATATTGTAAATGCACAAACAGTAATTTCTCCGCATTGCAAGGTGCAATTCTGAAATTTTTTGCTTTTTCCCGCTCCTCTTAGCATGATAAAGAAGATTCAAAGAGAGTGAGGTGCCAGCTCCTTTCATTCAGTCAGTAGCTTCAAACATTTCTGGTATATGAATAACATGTTTTTCAATGGCAAAAATCAATGAATATTGTAAATGCACAAACAGTAATTTCTCCGCATTGCAAGGTGCAATTCTGAAATTTTTTGCTTTTTCCTGCTCCTCTTAGCATGATAAAGAAGATTCAAAGAGAGTGAGATGCCAGCTCCTTTCATTCAATCAGTAGCTTCAATCATTTCTGGACGTTTTTCAATGGCAAAAATCAATGAATATTGTATATGCACAAACAGTAATTTCTCCGCATTGCAAGGTGCAATTCTGAAATTTTTTGCTTTTTCCTGCTCCTCTTAGCATGATAAAGAAGATTCAAAGAGAGTGAGGTGCCAGCTCCTTTCATTCAGTCAGTAGCTTCAAACATTTCTGGTATATGAATAACATGTTTTTCAATGGCAAAAATCAATGAATATTGTAAATGCACAAACAGTAATTTCTCCGCATTGCAAGGTGCAATTCTGAAATTTTTTGCTTTTTCCTGCTCCTCTTAGCATGATAAAGAAGATTCAAAGAGAGTGAGATGCCAGCTCCTTTCATTCAGTCAGTAGCTTCAATCATTTCTGGACGTTTTTCAATGGCAAAAATCAATGAATATTGTAAATGCACAAACAGTAATTTCTCCGCATTGCAAGGTGCAATTCTGAAATTTTTTGCTTTTTCCTGCTCCTCTTAGCATGATAAAGAAGATTCAAAGAGAGTGAGATGCCAGCTCCTTTCATTCAGTCAGTAGCTTCAATCATTTCTGGACGTTTTTCAATGGCAAAAATCAATGAATATTGTAAATGCACAAACAATAATTTCTCCGCATTGCAAGGTGCAATTCTGAAATTTTTTGCTTTTTCCTGCTCCTCTTAGCATGATAAAGAAGATTCAAAGAGAGTGAGATGCCAGCTCCTTTGATTCAGTCAGTAGCTTCAAACATTTCTGGTATATGAATAACATGATGTTTTTCAATGGCAAAAATCAATGAATATTGTAAATGCACAAACAGTAATTTCTCCGCATTGCAAGGTGCAAGTCTGAAATTTTTTGCTTTTTCCTGCTCCTCTTAGCATGATAAAGAAGATTCAAAGAGAGTGAGATGCCAGCTCCTTTCATTCAGTCAGTAGCTTCAAACATTTCTGGTATATGAATAACATGATGTTTTTCAATGGCAAAAATCAATGAATATTGTAAATGCACAAACAGTAATTTCTCCGCATTGCAAGGTGCAAGTCTGAAATTTTTTGCTTTTTCCTGCTCCTCTTAGCATGATAAAGAAGATTCAAAGAGAGTGAGATGCCAGCTACTTTCATTCAGTCAGTAGCTTCAATCATTTCTGGACGTTTTTCAATGGTAAAAATCAATGAATATTGTAAATGCACAAACAGTAATTTCTCCACATTGCAAGGTGCAATTCTGAAATTTTTTGCTTTTTCCTGCTCCTCTTAGCATGATAAAGAAGATTCAAAGAGAGTGAGATGCCAGCTCCTTTCATTCAGTCAGTAGCTTCAAACATTTCTGGTATATGAATAACATGATGTTTTTCAATGGCAAAAATCAATGAATATTGTAAATGCACAAACAGTAATTTCTCCGCATTGCAAGGTGCAAGTCTGAAATTTTTTGCTTTTTCCTGCTCCTCTTAGCATGATAAAGAAGATTCAAAGAGAGTGAGATGCCAGCTACTTTCATTCAGTCAGTAGCTTCAATCATTTCTGGACGTTTTTCAATGGTAAAAATCAATGAATATTGTAAATGCACAAACAGTAATTTCTCCACATTGCAAGGTGCAATTCTGAAATTTTTTGCTTTTTCCTGCTCCTCTTAGCATGATAAAGAAGATTCAAAGAGAGTGAGATGCCAGCTCCTTTCATTCAGTCAGTAGCTTCAAACATTTCTGGTATATGAATAACATGATGTTTTTCAATGGCAAAAATCAATGAATATTGTAAATGCACAAACAGTAATTTCTCCGCATTGCAAGGTGCAATTCTGAAATTTTTTGCTTTTTCCTGCTCCTCTTAGCATGATAAAGAAGATTCAAAGAGAGTGAGATGCCAGCTCCTTTCATTCAGTCAGTAGCTTCAATCATTTCTGGACGTTTTTCAATGGCAAAAATCAATGAATATTGTAAATGCACAAACAGTAATTTCTCCGCATTGCAAGGTGCAATTCTGAAATTTTTTGCTTTTTCCTGCTCCTCTTAGCATGATAAAGAAGATTCAAAGAGAGTGAGATGTCAGCTCCTTTCATTCAGTCAGTAGCTTCAAACATTTCTGGTATATGAATAACATGATGTTTTTCAATGGCAAAAATCAATGAATATTGTAAATGCACAAACAGTAATTTCTCCGCATTGCAAGGTGCAATTCTGAAATTTTTTGCTTTTTCCTGCTCCTCTTAGCATGATAAAGAAGATTCAAAGAGAGTGAGATGCCAGCTCCTTTCATTCAGTCAGTAGCTTCAATCATTTCTGGACGTTTTTCAATGGCAAAAATCAATGAATATTGTAAATGCACAAACAGTAATTTCTCCGCATTGCAAGGTGCAATTCTGAAATTTTTTGCTTTTTCCTGCTCCTCTTAGCATGATAAAGAAGATTCAAAGAGAGTGAGATGCCAGCTCCTTTCATTCAGTCAGTAGCTTCAAACATTTCTGGTATATGAATAACATGATGTTTTTCAATGGCAAAAATCAATGAATATTGTAAATGCACAAACAGTAATTTCTCCGCATTGCAAGGTGCAATTCTGAAATTTTTTGCTTTTTCCTGCTCCTCTTAGCATGATAAAGAAGATTCAAAGAGAGTGAGATGCCAGCTCCTTTCATTCAGTCAGTAGCTTCAATCATTTCTGGACGTTTTTCAATGGCAAAAATCAATGAATATTGTAAATGCACAAACAGTAATTTCTCCGCATTGCAAGGTGCAATTCTGAAATTGTTTGCTTTTTCCTGCTCCTCTTAGCATGATAAAGAAGATTCAAAGAGAGTGAGATGCCAGCTCCTTTCATTCAGTCAGTAGCTTCAATCATTTCTGGACGTTTTTCAATGGCAAAAATCAATGAATATTGTAAATGCACAAACAGTAATTTCTCCGCATTGCAAGGTGCAATTCTGAAATTTTTTGCTTTTTCCTGCTCCTCTTAGCATGATAAAGAAGATTCAAAGAGAGTGAGATGCCAGCTCCTTTCATTCAGTCAGTACCTTCAATCATTTCTGGACGTTTTTCAATGGCAAAAATCAATGAATATTGTAAATGCACAAACAGTAATTTCTCCGCATTGCAAGGTGCAATTCTGAAATTTTTTGCTTTTTCCCGCTCCTCTTAGCATGATAAAGAAGATTCAAAGAGAGTGAGGTGCCAGCTCCTTTCATTCAGTCAGTAGCTTCAAACATTTCTGGTATATGAATAACATGTTTTTCAATGGCAAAAATCAATGAATATTGTAAATGCACAAACAGTAATTTCTCCGCATTGCAAGGTGCAATTCTGAAATTTTTTGCTTTTTCCTGCTCCTCTTAGCATGATAAAGAAGATTCAAAGAGAGTGAGATGCCAGCTCCTTTCATTCAATCAGTAGCTTCAATCATTTCTGGACGTTTTTCAATGGCAAAAATCAATGAATATTGTATATGCACAAACAGTAATTTCTCCGCATTGCAAGGTGCAATTCTGAAATTTTTTGCTTTTTCCTGCTCCTCTTAGCATGATAAAGAAGATTCAAAGAGAGTGAGGTGCCAGCTCCTTTCATTCAGTCAGTAGCTTCAAACATTTCTGGTATATGAATAACATGTTTTTCAATGGCAAAAATCAATGAATATTGTAAATGCACAAACAGTAATTTCTCCGCATTGCAAGGTGCAATTCTGAAATTTTTTGCTTTTTCCTGCTCCTCTTAGCATGATAAAGAAGATTCAAAGAGAGTGAGATGCCAGCTCCTTTCATTCAGTCAGTAGCTTCAATCATTTCTGGACGTTTTTCAATGGCAAAAATCAATGAATATTGTAAATGCACAAACAGTAATTTCTCCGCATTGCAAGGTGCAATTCTGAAATTTTTTGCTTTTTCCTGCTCCTCTTAGCATGATAAAGAAGATTCAAAGAGAGTGAGATGCCAGCTACTTTCATTCAGTCAGTAGCTTCAATCATTTCTGGACGTTTTTCAATGGTAAAAATCAATGAATATTGTAAATGCACAAACAGTAATTTCTCCACATTGCAAGGTGCAATTCTGAAATTTTTTGCTTTTTCCTGCTCCTCTTAGCATGATAAAGAAGATTCAAAGAGAGTGAGATGCCAGCTCCTTTCATTCAGTCAGTAGCTTCAAACATTTCTGGTATATGAATAACATGATGTTTTTCAATGGCAAAAATCAATGAATATTGTAAATGCACAAACAGTAATTTCTCCACATTGCAAGGTGCAATTCTGAAATTTTTTGCTTTTTCCTGCTCCTCTTAGCATGATAAAGAAGATTCAAAGAGAGTGAGATGCCAGCTCCTTTCATTCAGTCAGTAGCTTCAAACATTTCTGGTATATGAATAACATGATGTTTTTCAATGGCAAAAATCAATGAATATTGTAAATGCACAAACAGTAATTTCTCCGCATTGCAAGGTGCAATTCTGAAATTTTTTGCTTTTTCCTGCTCCTCTTAGCATGATAAAGAAGATTCAAAGAGAGTGAGATGCCAGCTCCTTTCATTCAGTCAGTAGCTTCAATCATTTCTGGACGTTTTTCAATGGCAAAAATCAATGAATATTGTAAATGCACAAACAGTAATTTCTCCGCATTGCAAGGTGCAATTCTGAAATTTTTTGCTTTTTCCTGCTCCTCTTAGCATGATAAAGAAGATTCAAAGAGAGTGAGATGTCAGCTCCTTTCATTCAGTCAGTAGCTTCAAACATTTCTGGTATATGAATAACATGATGTTTTTCAATGGCAAAAATCAATGAATATTGTAAATGCACAAACAGTAATTTCTCCGCATTGCAAGGTGCAATTCTGAAATTTTTTGCTTTTTCCTGCTCCTCTTAGCATGATAAAGAAGATTCAAAGAGAGTGAGATGCCAGCTCCTTTCATTCAGTCAGTAGCTTCAATCATTTCTGGACGTTTTTCAATGGCAAAAATCAATGAATATTGTAAATGCACAAACAGTAATTTCTCCGCATTGCAAGGTGCAATTCTGAAATTTTTTGCTTTTTCCTGCTCCTCTTAGCATGATAAAGAAGATTCAAAGAGAGTGAGATGCCAGCTCCTTTCATTCAGTCAGTAGCTTCAAACATTTCTGGTATATGAATAACATGATGTTTTTCAATGGCAAAAATCAATGAATATTGTAAATGCACAAACAGTAATTTCTCCGCATTGCAAGGTGCAATTCTGAAATTTTTTGCTTTTTCCTGCTCCTCTTAGCATGATAAAGAAGATTCAAAGAGAGTGAGATGCCAACTCCTTTCATTCAGTCAGTAGCTTCAAACATTTCTGGTATATGAATAACATGATGTTTTTCAATGGCAAAAATCAATGAATATTGTAAATGCACAAACAGTAATTTCTCCGCATTGCAAGGTGCAATTCTGAAATTGTTTGCTTTTTCCTGCTCCTCTTAGCATGATAAAGAAGATTCAAAGAGAGTGAGATGCCAGCTCCTTTCATTCAGTCAGTAGCTTCAATCATTTCTGGACGTTTTTCAATGGCAAAAATCAATGAATATTGTAAATGCACAAACAGTAATTTCTCCGCATTGCAAGGTGCAATTCTGAAATTTTTTGCTTTTTCCTGCTCCTCTTAGCATGATAAAGAAGATTCAAAGAGAGTGAGATGCCAGCTCCTTTCATTCAGTCAGTACCTTCAATCATTTCTGGACGTTTTTCAATGGCAAAAATCAATGAATATTGTAAATGCACAAACAGTAATTTCTCCGCATTGCAAGGTGCAATTCTGAAATTTTTTGCTTTTTCCCGCTCCTCTTAGCATGATAAAGAAGATTCAAAGAGAGTGAGGTGCCAGCTCCTTTCATTCAGTCAGTAGCTTCAAACATTTCTGGTATATGAATAACATGTTTTTCAATGGCTAAAATCAATGAATATTGTAAATGCACAAACAGTAATTTCTCCGCATTGCAAGGTGCAATTCTGAAATTTTTTGCTTTTTCCTGCTCCTCTTAGCATGATAAAGAAGATTCAAAGAGAGTGAGATGCCAGCTCCTTTCATTCAATCAGTAGCTTCAATCATTTCTGGACGTTTTTCAATGGCAAAAATCAATGAATATTGTATATGCACAAACAGTAATTTCTCCGCATTGCAAGGTGCAATTCTGAAATTTTTTGCTTTTTCCTGCTCCTCTTAGCATGATAAAGAAGATTCAAAGAGAGTGAGGTGCCAGCTCCTTTCATTCAGTCAGTAGCTTCAAACATTTCTGGTATATGAATAACATGTTTTTCAATGGCAAAAATCAATGAATATTGTAAATGCACAAACAGTAATTTCTCCGCATTGCAAGGTGCAATTCTGAAATTTTTTGCTTTTTCCTGCTCCTCTTAGCATGATAAAGAAGATTCAAAGAGAGTGAGATGCCAGCTCCTTTCATTCAGTCAGTAGCTTCAATCATTTCTGGACGTTTTTCAATGGCAAAAATCAATGAATATTGTAAATGCACAAACAGTAATTTCTCCGCATTGCAAGGTGCAATTCTGAAATTTTTTGCTTTTTCCTGCTCCTCTTAGCATGATAAAGAAGATTCAAAGAGAGTGAGATGCCAGCTCCTTTCATTCAGTCAGTAGCTTCAATCATTTCTGGACGTTTTTCAATGGCAAAAATCAATGAATATTGTAAATGCACAAACAATAATTTCTCCGCATTGCAAGGTGCAATTCTGAAATTTTTTGCTTTTTCCTGCTCCTCTTAGCATGATAAAGAAGATTCAAAGAGAGTGAGATGCCAGCTCCTTTGATTCAGTCAGTAGCTTCAAACATTTCTGGTATATGAATAACATGATGTTTTTCAATGGCAAAAATCAATGAATATTGTAAATGCACAAACAGTAATTTCTCCGCATTGCAAGGTGCAAGTCTGAAATTTTTTGCTTTTTCCTGCTCCTCTTAGCATGATAAAGAAGATTCAAAGAGAGTGAGATGCCAGCTACTTTCATTCAGTCAGTAGCTTCAATCATTTCTGGACGTTTTTCAATGGTAAAAATCAATGAATATTGTAAATGCACAAACAGTAATTTCTCCACATTGCAAGGTGCAATTCTGAAATTTTTTGCTTTTTCCTGCTCCTCTTAGCATGATAAAGAATATTCAAAGAGAGTGAGATGCCAGCTCCTTTCATTCAGTCAGTAGCTTCAAACATTTCTGGTATATGAATAACATGATGTTTTTCAATGGCAAAAATCAATGAATATTGTAAATGCACAAACAGTAATTTCTCCGCATTGCAAGGTGCAAGTCTGAAATTTTTTGCTTTTTCCTGCTCCTCTTAGCATGATAAAGAAGATTCAAAGAGAGTGAGATGCCAGCTACTTTCATTCAGTCAGTAGCTTCAATCATTTCTGGACGTTTTTCAATGGTAAAAATCAATGAATATTGTAAATGCACAAACAGTAATTTCTCCACATTGCAAGGTGCAATTCTGAAATTTTTTGCTTTTTCCTGCTCCTCTTAGCATGATAAAGAAGATTCAAAGAGAGTGAGATGCCAGCTCCTTTCATTCAGTCAGTAGCTTCAAACATTTCTGGTATATGAATAACATGATGTTTTTCAATGGCAAAAATCAATGAATATTGTAAATGCACAAACAGTAATTTCTCCACATTGCAAGGTGCAATTCTGAAATTTTTTGCTTTTTCCTGCTCCTCTTAGCATGATAAAGAAGATTCAAAGAGAGTGAGATGCCAGCTCCTTTCATTCAGTCAGTAGCTTCAAACATTTCTGGTATATGAATAACATGATGTTTTTCAATGGCAAAAATCAATGAATATTGTAAATGCACAAACAGTAATTTCTCCGCATTGCAAGGTGCAATTCTGAAATTTTTTGCTTTTTCCTGCTCCTCTTAGCATGATAAAGAAGATTCAAAGAGAGTGAGATGCCAGCTCCTTTCATTCAGTCAGTAGCTTCAATCATTTCTGGACGTTTTTCAATGGCAAAAATCAATGAATATTGTAAATGCACAAACAGTAATTTCTCCGCATTGCAAGGTGCAATTCTGAAATTTTTTGCTTTTTCCTGCTCCTCTTAGCATGATAAAGAAGATTCAAAGAGAGTGAGATGTCAGCTCCTTTCATTCAGTCAGTAGCTTCAAACATTTCTGGTATATGAATAACATGATGTTTTTCAATGGCAAAAATCAATGAATATTGTAAATGCACAAACAGTAATTTCTCCGCATTGCAAGGTGCAATTCTGAAATTTTTTGCTTTTTCCTGCTCCTCTTAGCATGATAAAGAAGATTCAAAGAGAGTGAGATGCCAGCTCCTTTCATTCAGTCAGTAGCTTCAAACATTTCTGGTATATGAATAACATGATGTTTTTCAATGGCAAAAATCAATGAATATTGTAAATGCACAAACAGTAATTTCTCCGCATTGCAAGGTGCAAGTCTGAAATTTTTTGCTTTTTCCTGCTCCTCTTAGCATGATAAAGAAGATTCAAAGAGAGTGAGATGCCAGCTACTTTCATTCAGTCAGTAGCTTCAATCATTTCTGGACGTTTTTCAATGGTAAAAATCAATGAATATTGTAAATGCACAAACAGTAATTTCTCCACATTGCAAGGTGCAATTCTGAAATTTTTTGCTTTTTCCTGCTCCTCTTAGCATGATAAAGAAGATTCAAAGAGAGTGAGATGCCAGCTCCTTTCATTCAGTCAGTAGCTTCAAACATTTCTGGTATATGAATAACATGATGTTTTTCAATGGCAAAAATCAATGAATATTGTAAATGCACAAACAGTAATTTCTCCACATTGCAAGGTGCAATTCTGAAATTTTTTGCTTTTTCCTGCTCCTCTTAGCATGATAAAGAAGATTCAAAGAGAGTGAGATGCCAGCTCCTTTCATTCAGTCAGTAGCTTCAAACATTTCTGGTATATGAATAACATGATGTTTTTCAATGGCAAAAATCAATGAATATTGTAAATGCACAAACAGTAATTTCTCCGCATTGCAAGGTGCAATTCTGAAATTTTTTGCTTTTTCCTGCTCCTCTTAGCATGATAAAGAAGATTCAAAGAGAGTGAGATGCCAGCTCCTTTCATTCAGTCAGTAGCTTCAATCATTTCTGGACGTTTTTCAATGGCAAAAATCAATGAATATTGTAAATGCACAAACAGTAATTTCTCCGCATTGCAAGGTGCAATTCTGAAATTTTTTGCTTTTTCCTGCTCCTCTTAGCATGATAAAGAAGATTCAAAGAGAGTGAGATGTCAGCTCCTTTCATTCAGTCAGTAGCTTCAAACATTTCTGGTATATGAATAACATGATGTTTTTCAATGGCAAAAATCAATGAATATTGTAAATGCACAAACAGTAATTTCTCCGCATTGCAAGGTGCAATTCTGAAATTTTTTGCTTTTTCCTGCTCCTCTTAGCATGATAAAGAAGATTCAAAGAGAGTGAGATGCCAGCTCCTTTCATTCAGTCAGTAGCTTCAAACATTTCTGGTATATGAATAACATGATGTTTTTCAATGGCAAAAATCAATGAATATTGTAAATGCACAAACAGTAATTTCTCCGCATTGCAAGGTGCAATTCTGAAATTTTTTGCTTTTTCCTGCTCCTCTTAGCATGATAAAGAAGATTCAAAGAGAGTGAGATGCCAGCTCCTTTCATTCAGTCAGTAGCTTCAAACATTTCTGGTATATGAATAACATGATGTTTTTCAATGGCAAAAATCAATGAATATTGTAAATGCACAAACAGTAATTTCTCCGCATTGCAAGGTGCAATTCTGAAATTTTTTGCTTTTTCCTGCTCCTCTTAGCATGATAAAGAAGATTCAAAGAGAGTGAGATGCCAACTCCTTTCATTCAGTCAGTAGCTTCAAACATTTCTGGTATATGAATAACATGATGTTTTTCAATGGCAAAAATCAATGAATATTGTAAATGCACAAACAGTAATTTCTCCGCATTGCAAGGTGCAATTCTGAAATTGTTTGCTTTTTCCTGCTCCTCTTAGCATGATAAAGAAGATTCAAAGAGAGTGAGATGCCAGCTCCTTTCATTCAGTCAGTAGCTTCAATCATTTCTGGACGTTTTTCAATGGCAAAAATCAATGAATATTGTAAATGCACAAACAGTAATTTCTCCGCATTGCAAGGTGCAATTCTGAAATTTTTTGCTTTTTCCTGCTCCTCTTAGCATGATAAAGAAGATTCAAAGAGAGTGAGATGCCAGCTCCTTTCATTCAGTCAGTACCTTCAATCATTTCTGGACGTTTTTCAATGGCAAAAATCAATGAATATTGTAAATGCACAAACAGTAATTTCTCCGCATTGCAAGGTGCAATTCTGAAATTTTTTGCTTTTTCCCGCTCCTCTTAGCATGATAAAGAAGATTCAAAGAGAGTGAGGTGCCAGCTCCTTTCATTCAGTCAGTAGCTTCAAACATTTCTGGTATATGAATAACATGTTTTTCAATGGCAAAAATCAATGAATATTGTAAATGCACAAACAGTAATTTCTCCGCATTGCAAGGTGCAATTCTGAAATTTTTTGCTTTTTCCTGCTCCTCTTAGCATGATAAAGAAGATTCAAAGAGAGTGAGATGCCAGCTCCTTTCATTCAGTCAGTAGCTTCAATCATTTCTGGACGTTTTTCAATGGCAAAAATCAATGAATATTGTAAATGCACAAACAGTAATTTCTCCGCATTGCAAGGTGCAATTCTGAAATTTTTTGCTTTTTCCTGCTCCTCTTAGCATGATAAAGAAGATTCAAAGAGAGTGAGATGCCAGCTCCTTTCATTCAGTCAGTAGCTTCAATCATTTCTGGACGTTTTTCAATGGCAAAAATCAATGAATATTGTAAATGCACAAACAATAATTTCTCCGCATTGCAAGGTGCAATTCTGAAATTTTTTGCTTTTTCCTGCTCCTCTTAGCATGATAAAGAAGATTCAAAGAGAGTGAGATGCCAGCTCCTTTGATTCAGTCAGTAGCTTCAAACATTTCTGGTATATGAATAACATGATGTTTTTCAATGGCAAAAATCAATGAATATTGTAAATGCACAAACAGTAATTTCTCCGCATTGCAAGGTGCAAGTCTGAAATTTTTTGCTTTTTCCTGCTCCTCTTAGCATGATAAAGAAGATTCAAAGAGAGTGAGATGCCAGCTACTTTCATTCAGTCAGTAGCTTCAATCATTTCTGGACGTTTTTCAATGGTAAAAATCAATGAATATTGTAAATGCACAAACAGTAATTTCTCCACATTGCAAGGTGCAATTCTGAAATTTTTTGCTTTTTCCTGCTCCTCTTAGCATGATAAAGAATATTCAAAGAGAGTGAGATGCCAGCTCCTTTCATTCAGTCAGTAGCTTCAAACATTTCTGGTATATGAATAACATGATGTTTTTCAATGGCAAAAATCAATGAATATTGTAAATGCACAAACAGTAATTTCTCCGCATTGCAAGGTGCAAGTCTGAAATTTTTTGCTTTTTCCTGCTCCTCTTAGCATGATAAAGAAGATTCAAAGAGAGTGAGATGCCAGCTACTTTCATTCAGTCAGTAGCTTCAATCATTTCTGGACGTTTTTCAATGGTAAAAATCAATGAATATTGTAAGTGCACAAACAGTAATTTCTCCACATTGCAAGGTGCAATTCTGAAATTTTTTGCTTTTTCCTGCTCCTCTTAGCATGATAAAGAAGATTCAAAGAGAGTGAGATGCCAGCTCCTTTCATTCAGTCAGTAGCTTCAAACATTTCTGGTATATGAATAACATGATGTTTTTCAATGGCAAAAATCAATGAATATTGTAAATGCACAAACAGTAATTTCTCCACATTGCAAGGTGCAATTCTGAAATTTTTTGCTTTTTCCTGCTCCTCTTAGCATGATAAAGAAGATTCAAAGAGAGTGAGATGCCAGCTCCTTTCATTCAGTCAGTACCTTCAATCATTTCTGGACGTTTTTCAATGGCAAAAATCAATGAATATTGTAAATGCACAAACAGTAATTTCTCCGCATTGCAAGGTGCAATTCTGAAATTTTTTGCTTTTTCCCGCTCCTCTTAGCATGGTAAAGAAGATTCAAAGAGAGTGAGGTGCCAGCTCCTTTCATTCAGTCAGTAGCTTCAAACATTTCTGGTATATGAATAACATGTTTTTCAATGGCAAAAATCAATGAATATTGTAAATGCACAAACAGTAATTTCTCCGCATTGCAAGGTGCAATTCTGAAATTTTTTGCTTTTTCCTGCTCATCTTAGCATGATAAAGAAGATTCAAAGAGAGTGAGATGCCAGCTCCTTTCATTCAATCAGTAGCTTCAATCATTTCTGGACGTTTTTCAATGGCAAAAATCAATGAATATTGTATATGCACAAACAGTAATTTCTCCGCATTGCAAGGTGCAATTCTGAAATTTTTTGCTTTTTCCTGCTCCTCTTAGCATGATAAAGAAGATTCAAAGAGAGTGAGGTGCCAGCTCCTTTCATTCAGTCAGTAGCTTCAAACATTTCTGGTATATGAATAACATGTTTTTCAATGGCAAAAATCAATGAATATTGTAAATGCACAAACAGTAATTTCTCCGCATTGCAAGGTGCAATTCTGAAATTTTTTGCTTTTTCCTGCTCCTCTTAGCATGATAAAGAAGATTCAAAGAGAGTGAGATGCCAGCTCCTTTCATTCAGTCAGTAGCTTCAATCATTTCTGGACGTTTTTCAATGGCAAAAATCAATGAATATTGTAAATGCACAAACAGTAATTTCTCCGCATTGCAAGGTGCAATTCTGAAATTTTTTGCTTTTTCCTGCTCCTCTTAGCATGATAAAGAAGATTCAAAGAGAGTGAGATGCCAGCTCCTTTCATTCAGTCAGTAGCTTCAATCATTTCTGGACGTTTTTCAATGGCAAAAATCAATGAATATTGTAAATGCACAAACAATAATTTCTCCGCATTGCAAGGTGCAATTCTGAAATTTTTTGCTTTTTCCTGCTCCTCTTAGCATGATAAAGAAGATTCAAAGAGAGTGAGATGCCAGCTCCTTTGATTCAGTCAGTAGCTTCAAACATTTCTGGTATATGAATAACATGATGTTTTTCAATGGCAAAAATCAATGAATATTGTAAATGCACAAACAGTAATTTCTCCGCATTGCAAGGTGCAAGTCTGAAATTTTTTGCTTTTTCCTGCTCCTCTTAGCATGATAAAGAAGATTCAAAGAGAGTGAGATGCCAGCTACTTTCATTCAGTCAGTAGCTTCAATCATTTCTGGACGTTTTTCAATGGTAAAAATCAATGAATATTGTAAATGCACAAACAGTAATTTCTCCACATTGCAAGGTGCAATTCTGAAATTTTTTGCTTTTTCCTGCTCCTCTTAGCATGATAAAGAATATTCAAAGAGAGTGAGATGCCAGCTCCTTTCATTCAGTCAGTAGCTTCAAACATTTCTGGTATATGAATAACATGATGTTTTTCAATGGCAAAAATCAATGAATATTGTAAATGCACAAACAGTAATTTCTCCGCATTGCAAGGTGCAAGTCTGAAATTTTTTGCTTTTTCCTGCTCCTCTTAGCATGATAAAGAAGATTCAAAGAGAGTGAGATGCCAGCTACTTTCATTCAGTCAGTAGCTTCAATCATTTCTGGACGTTTTTCAATGGTAAAAATCAATGAATATTGTAAGTGCACAAACAGTAATTTCTCCACATTGCAAGGTGCAATTCTGAAATTTTTTGCTTTTTCCTGCTCCTCTTAGCATGATAAAGAAGATTCAAAGAGAGTGAGATGCCAGCTCCTTTCATTCAGTCAGTAGCTTCAAACATTTCTGGTATATGAATAACATGATGTTTTTCAATGGCAAAAATCAATGAATATTGTAAATGCACAAACAGTAATTTCTCCACATTGCAAGGTGCAATTCTGAAATTTTTTGCTTTTTCCTGCTCCTCTTAGCATGATAAAGAAGATTCAAAGAGAGTGAGATGCCAGCTCCTTTCATTCAGTCAGTAGCTTCAAACATTTCTGGTATATGAATAACATGATGTTTTTCAATGGCAAAAATCAATGAATATTGTAAATGCACAAACAGTAATTTCTCCGCATTGCAAGGTGCAATTCTGAAATTTTTTGCTTTTTCCTGCTCCTCTTAGCATGATAAAGAAGATTCAAAGAGAGTGAGATGCCAGCTCCTTTCATTCAATCAGTAGCTTCAATCATTTCTGGACGTTTTTCAATGGCAAAAATCAATGAATATTGTATATGCACAAACAGTAATTTCTCCGCATTGCAAGGTGCAATTCTGAAATTTTTTGCTTTTTCCTGCTCCTCTTAGCATGATAAAGAAGATTCAAAGAGAGTGAGGTGCCAGCTCCTTTCATTCAGTCAGTAGCTTCAAACATTTCTGGTATATGAATAACATGTTTTTCAATGGCAAAAATCAATGAATATTGTAAATGCACAAACAGTAATTTCTCCGCATTGCAAGGTGCAATTCTGAAATTTTTTGCTTTTTCCTGCTCCTCTTAGCATGATAAAGAAGATTCAAAGAGAGTGAGATGCCAGCTCCTTTCATTCAGTCAGTAGCTTCAATCATTTCTGGACGTTTTTCAATGGCAAAAATCAATGAATATTGTAAATGCACAAACAGTAATTTCTCCGCATTGCAAGGTGCAATTCTGAAATTTTTTGCTTTTTCCTGCTCCTCTTTGCATGATAAAGAAGATTCAAAGAGAGTGAGATGCCAGCTCCTTTCATTCAGTCAGTAGCTTCAATCATTTCTGGACGTTTTTCAATGGCAAAAATCAATGAATATTGTAAATGCACAAACAATAATTTCTCCGCATTGCAAGGTGCAATTCTGAAATTTTTTGCTTTTTCCTGCTCCTCTTAGCATGATAAAGAAGATTCAAAGAGAGTGAGATGCCAGCTCCTTTGATTCAGTCAGTAGCTTCAAACATTTCTGGTATATGAATAACATGATGTTTTTCAATGGCAAAAATCAATGAATATTGTAAATGCACAAACAGTAATTTCTCCGCATTGCAAGGTGCAATTCTGAAATTTTTTGCTTTTTCCTGCTCCTCTTAGCATGATAAAGAAGATTCAAAGAGAGTGAGATGCCAGCTACTTTCATTCAGTCAGTAGCTTCAATCATTTCTGGACGTTTTTCAATGGTAAAAATCAATGAATATTGTAAATGCACAAACAGTAATTTCTCCACATTGCAAGGTGCAATTCTGAAATTTTTTGCTTTTTCCTGCTCCTCTTAGCATGATAAAGAAGATTCAAAGAGAGTGAGATGCCAGCTCCTTTCATTCAGTCAGTAGCTTCAAACATTTCTGGTATATGAATAACATGATGTTTTTCAATGGCAAAAATCAATGAATATTGTAAATGCACAAACAGTAATTTCTCCACATTGCAAGGTGCAATTCTGAAATTTTTTGCTTTTTCCTGCTCCTCTTAGCATGATAAAGAAGATTCAAAGAGAGTGAGATGCCAGCTCCTTTCATTCAGTCAGTAGCTTCAAACATTTCTGGTATATGAATAACATGATGTTTTTCAATGGCAAAAATCAATGAATATTGTAAATGCACAAACAGTAATTTCTCCGCATTGCAAGGTGCAATTCTGAAATTTTTTGCTTTTTCCTGCTCCTCTTAGCATGATAAAGAAGATTCAAAGAGAGTGAGATGCCAGCTCCTTTCATTCAGTCAGTAGCTTCAATCATTTCTGGACGTTTTTCAATGGCAAAAATCAATGAATATTGTAAATGCACAAACAGTAATTTCTCCGCATTGCAAGGTGCAATTCTGAAATTTTTTGCTTTTTCCTGCTCCTCTTAGCATGATAAAGAAGATTCAAAGAGAGTGAGATGTCAGCTCCTTTCATTCAGTCAGTAGCTTCAAACATTTCTGGTATATGAATAACATGATGTTTTTCAATGGCAAAAATCAATGAATATTGTAAATGCACAAACAGTAATTTCTCCGCATTGCAAGGTGCAATTCTGAAATTTTTTGCTTTTTCCTGCTCCTCTTAGCATGATAAAGAAGATTCAAAGAGAGTGAGATGCCAGCTCCTTTCATTCAGTCAGTAGCTTCAATCATTTCTGGACGTTTTTCAATGGCAAAAATCAATGAATATTGTAAATGCACAAACATTAATTTCTCCGCATTGCAAGGTGCAATTCTGAAATTTTTTGCTTTTTCCTGCTCCTCTTAGCATGATAAAGAAGATTCAAAGAGAGTGAGATGCCAGCTCCCTTCATTCAGTCAGTAGCTTCAAACATTTCTGGTATATGAATAACATGATGTTTTTCAATGGCAAAAATCAATGAATATTGTAAATGCACAAACAGTAATTTCTCCGCATTGCAAGGTGCAATTCTGAAATTTTTTGCTTTTTCCTGCTCCTCTTAGCATGATAAAGAAGATTCAAAGAGAGTGAGATGCCAGCTCCCTTCATTCAGTCAGTAGCTTCAAACATTTCTGGTATATGAATAACATGATGTTTTTCAATGGCAAAAATCAATGAATATTGTAAATGCACAAACAGTAATTTCTCCGCATTGCAAGGTGCAATTCTGAAATTTTTTGCTTTTTCCTGCTCCTCTTAGCATGATAAAGAAGATTCAAAGAGAGTGAGATGCCAACTCCTTTCATTCAGTCAGTAGCTTCAATCATTTCTGGACGTTTTTCAATGGCAAAAATCAATGAATATTGTAAATGCACAAACAGTAATTTCTCCGCATTGCAAGGCGCAATTCTGAAATTTTTTGCTTTTTCCTGCTCCTCTTAGCATGATAAAGAAGATTCAAAGAGAGTGAGATGCCAGCTCCTTTCATTCAGTCAGTACCTTCAATCATTTCTGGACGTTTTTCAATGGCAAAAATCAATGAATATTGTAAATGCACAAACAGTAATTTCTCCGCATTGCAAGGTGCAATTCTGAAATTTTTTGCTTTTTCCCGCTCCTCTTAGCATGATAAAGAAGATTCAAAGAGAGTGAGGTGCCAGCTCCTTTCATTCAGTCAGTAGCTTCAAACATTTCTGGTATATGAATAACATGTTTTTCAATGGCAAAAATCAATGAATATTGTAAATGCACAAACAGTAATTTCTCCGCATTGCAAGGTGCAATTCTGAAATTTTTTGCTTTTTCCTGCTCCTCTTAGCATGATAAAGAAGATTCAAAGAGAGTGAGATGCCAGCTCCTTTCATTCAATCAGTAGCTTCAATCATTTCTGGACGTTTTTCAATGGCAAAAATCAATGAATATTGTATATGCACAAACAGTAATTTCTCCGCATTGCAAGGTGCAATTCTGAAATTTTTTGCTTTTTCCTGCTCCTCTTAGCATGATAAAGAAGATTCAAAGAGAGTGAGGTGCCAGCTCCTTTCATTCAGTCAGTAGCTTCAAACATTTCTGGTATATGAATAACATGTTTTTCAATGGCAAAAATCAATGAATATTGTAAATGCACAAACAGTAATTTCTCCGCATTGCAAGGTGCAATTCTGAAATTTTTTGCTTTTTCCTGCTCCTCTTAGCATGATAAAGAAGATTCAAAGAGAGTGAGATGCCAGCTCCTTTCATTCAGTCAGTAGCTTCAATCATTTCTGGACGTTTTTCAATGGCAAAAATCAATGAATATTGTAAATGCACAAACAGTAATTTCTCCGCATTGCAAGGTGCAATTCTGAAATTTTTTGCTTTTTCCTGCTCCTCTTAGCATGATAAAGAACATTCAAAGAGAGTGAGATGCCAGCTCCTTTCATTCAGTCAGTAGCTTCAATCATTTCTGGACGTTTTTCAATGGCAAAAATCAATGAATATTGTAAATGCACAAACAATAATTTCTCCGCATTGCAAGGTGCAATTCTGAAATTTTTTGCTTTTTCCTGCTCCTCTTAGCATGATAAAGAAGATTCAAAGAGAGTGAGATGCCAGCTCCTTTGATTCAGTCAGTAGCTTCAAACATTTCTGGTATATGAATAACATGATGTTTTTCAATGGCAAAAATCAATGAATATTGTAAATGCACAAACAGTAATTTCTCCGCATTGCAAGGTGCAAGTCTGAAATTTTTTGCTTTTTCCTGCTCCTCTTAGCATGATAAAGAAGATTCAAAGAGAGTGAGATGCCAGCTACTTTCATTCAGTCAGTAGCTTCAATCATTTCTGGACGTTTTTCAATGGTAAAAATCAATGAATATTGTAAATGCACAAACAGTAATTTCTCCACATTGCAAGGTGCAATTCTGAAATTTTTTGCTTTTTCCTGCTCCTCTTAGCATGATAAAGAATATTCAAAGAGAGTGAGATGCCAGCTCCTTTCATTCAGTCAGTAGCTTCAAACATTTCTGGTATATGAATAACATGATGTTTTTCAATGGCAAAAATCAATGAATATTGTAAATGCACAAACAGTAATTTCTCCGCATTGCAAGGTGCAAGTCTGAAATTTTTTGCTTTTTCCTGCTCCTCTTAGCATGATAAAGAAGATTCAAAGAGAGTGAGATGCCAGCTACTTTCATTCAGTCAGTAGCTTCAATCATTTCTGGACGTTTTTCAATGGTAAAAATCAATGAATATTGTAAGTGCACAAACAGTAATTTCTCCACATTGCAAGGTGCAATTCTGAAATTTTTTGCTTTTTCCTGCTCCTCTTAGCATGATAAAGAAGATTCAAAGAGAGTGAGATGCCAGCTCCTTTCATTCAGTCAGTAGCTTCAAACATTTCTGGTATATGAATAACATGATGTTTTTCAATGGCAAAAATCAATGAATATTGTAAATGCACAAACAGTAATTTCTCCACATTGCAAGGTGCAATTCTGAAATTTTTTGCTTTTTCCTGCTCCTCTT